>NC_058404.1:196432903-196439745 GCF_002201575.2 Neomonachus schauinslandi
TTTTTTTTTTTTTTTTTTTAAAGATTTTATTTATTTATCTTGAGAGAGAGAGAATGAGAGAGAACACATGAGAGGGGATAGGGTCAGAGGGCAAAGCAGACTCCCTGCCGAGCAGGGAGCCCGATGCGGGACTCGATCCAGGGACTCCAGGATCATGACCTGAGCCGAAGGCAGTCGCTTAACCAACTGAGCCACCCAGGCGCCCACACGTTCCCCATTCTTGACCCACTGCCAAATAGTACAACCATTGTAGATGTTTTTGGAATAAATAAATAAATAATATATTTCAGCATAAAAGGCAAATTTTATGCTCTCATCAAAATAACTGCCAAGTTTTTTTTTAAAACTTGCCACAGTTAAAAGGTGTTCTGTGAAAAGGGTGCTCTGGGAGAAGGAGCAAGAAGCGAAGGAATGTTCTCAGCCAGACACTACCTCACTGTGGTAAGAAAAACAGAATAAAATAAAATGAAATGAGAGATTTGCCTTTTGCTTTTTGAGAAGGAGTAGCCAGCTCAGCAAACAAAGACCCCTCTGAAATTTTAAGGACTTCTAATTACGACAAATAAGCTTGGCCTCAGGCTAATTGCCATCCCTAAGATTTACAACCTCCAGCTGCTTGGAGAATTTTAGTTCTTAGTAGGATCCTTCCGGTGAATGGAGTCACTTCTTGTTTGTCTGCAACACTGAGGAAATGGGGGATTTTTAGTCTATTAATTCAGGTCTCAGTAATAACGAATAAAACCAGACATCGTTTCAAATCCCGGGTCTGTTACATCATGGCTGTGTGACCTTGGACAAGATCTTAACCTCTCTGAGCTCAATGTTATCATTTGTAAGATGTGCAAGATGTTGCCTAAATTTAAAGGCTGGTTGGGAACGGTAAGATCCCATTTTCAAGGTGCCTAGAACAGTGTGCCTTGGAGTAATTCCATCTTATTCCTTGACCTCTGCGTACCACACTTTAAGACAGTTGCAGGAAAATGGCTCAGGACCATAACCTGAAAACCTAAGACAAAGTGATGGAAAAAGAGATGCTTAGCGTAGGGAAGAGAAGACTTAAGGGGACATGAGAGCCATCTTCAAACATGGGTTATGAAGTAGGAGAGGGATTGAACCTATATAGGTGACATGAAGGAAGAGAAAAAAAAAAAACAAGGATTAACAATTATAGGGGACATACTTCAGTTTAGAATTGAGCTAATAGGGGATATTAATTAAAAGTGGGGTGTGAAGTCAGACAGATCTCAGTTCTTTTATGAGTTATATGACTTTGGGAACATACCTTGACTTCTTAAGGGTCAGGTTTGTTTCTGAAAAATGGAGCCAATCATAATCCTCATGACAAATTTAGGACCTAGATATTAAATGCTTAGTGACATAAAGCACTCTGTGCCTGGCTCATAAAAACATAATAAAATAGAATGTAATGTAAAAATATAATAATAATAGAGCCATTATAGTTTCCTGACATACAAAGAGAGTGGTCAAAGAAGAAATAGTAATGATTCCTAGTTTTTGATGTGAGGCTAACACAGAGGTACCCATTTTCCAGGAGGGGATTTGAGCAAAGATCATTGCCTTAGAAGACTTTCAAGACTCATTCCAACCTCAGAAAGCTAGGATTCCAATGTTGACCTCAGGAAACTAGGATTCCAATGTTGCTGTTATCCAAAAAATGTTTTTTGTTGTTGTTGCTTTTCACTTTGTTGGTGCAGTTTTTTTTAATTTTATTTATTTTTTAAAAGATTTTATTTTTACTTATTTGAGAAAGAGAGAGAGAGCATGAGAGAGAGAGCGTGCACATGAGCAGGGGGGAGGGGCAGAGGCAGAGGGAGAAGTAGACTCCCCACTCAGTGGGGAGCCCAATGTGGGACTCAGTTCCAGGACCCTGGGATCATGACCTGGGCTGAAGGCAAACGCTTAACCAACCAACTGAGCCACCCAGCCATCCCATGCAATTTTTTTAAATAATAGCTGTATTGAGATATGTCACATATCATAAGATCCACCCTGTTAAAGTATACAGTTCAGTGGAGCTTAGTATCCCACAAAGTTGTGCAGCCATCACCATGATCGGGTTTGAGAACAGTTTCATCACCCCCTAAAAGCTCCCATACCCATTTGGGTCATTCCCCATCTCCCCCAACCCTTCTGCCTAAACAAACACCAATCTACTTTCTATCTCTCTGGTTTTGCCTCTTCTGGAGGCCTCTTCATATATGTAAGAAATCATTGGTCTTTTGGGACTAGCTTCTTTCACTTAGCATGTTTTCCAGGTTCATCCACGTTGTAGCATGTATCAGTATGTTATTCCTTTTTATGACCAAATAATATTCCATTGTATGGATATACCACCTTTGTTTAGCCATTCATCTATTAATGGACACTTGAGTTTTTCCCACTTTTTGGTTATTTGAATAATGCTGCTATAAACATTTGTAAACAACTTCTTATATGGAAATACATTTTCATTTCTCTTGAGTATATACCTAGAATTGGAATTTCTAGTAAAGCTGTTTGGTATTTTCTCCATATCCTGGACAATCATATTTTTGTTGTCTTTTTTATTTTAGCCATCTTAGTGGGTATGAAGTGGTGGCTCATTGTAATTTTTTTAAATGATTTTTTTTATTTATTTATTTATTTATTTATTTATTTATTTATTTATTTATTTATGTATTTATTTAAGAGAGAGTGCATGAGAGCGGGAGGAGGGACAAAGGAAAAGGGAGAGGGACAAGCAGACTCCAAGCTGAGTGCAGAGCCCAATACGGGGCTCAATCTCAGGACTCTGAGATCATGAACTGAGCCAAAACCATGAGTCTGATGCTCAACCAACTGAGTCACCAAGGCACTCCTCATTGTGATTTTGATTTATATTTCCCTAATAATTAATGAGCATTATTTTATGTGTTTATTGGCAAATTGTATTTCTTCTTTGGAGAAATATTCTGTATTTCTTTGGAGAAATGTTTATTCAAATCCTTTGCTCATTTTTTTGGTTGGGTTATTTGTCTTTTTATTGTTGAATTATAAGATTTTTTGTGTATTCTGTATACAAATCCTTTATTAGACATATGATTTGCAAATATTTTCTCCCATTTTTTCATTTGGCTGCTCACATTCTTACAGATGTCTTTTGAACAGCCAACATTGTTAATTGTGATGAAGTGTATCTTTTCTATGTTTTTCTTTTGTTGCTTATGCATTTGATGTCATATCTAAGAAACAATTGCCTAACCCAAGGTTACAAAGATTTAACCTTATGTTTTCTTCCAAGAGTTTTATAGTCTTAGCTGTTCCATTTAGGTCTATAATCCATTTTGAATTAATTTCTATATATATTGTGTAGTGTAGGGAGTCCAACTTTTTTTTTTGCATGTGTATATTCAGTTGTCTTAGAACACTAATTGAAAAGATTATTCTTTATTGAATTATTCTGTAAAAAATCAATTGATGGTAAATATAAGGGTTTATTTTTGTCCTCTTGATTCTATTCCATTGTTCTCTATGTTCATTCTTGTACCAGTGCCCCGCTATCTTGATTATTATAGATTTGTAGTGAGTTTTGAAATCAAAACACGTGAGTTCTCCAACTCCGTTGCTTTTTTTTTTAGGATTGTTTTGGCTAATCTGGGTCTCTTGCATTCCCATATAAATTTCATTATCACCTTATCAAGTTCTTCAAAAGAAATCTGCTGGGATGGGGGAGGGGGAAAGATGGCAGAGGAGTAGGGGACCCTATTTCAACTGGTCCCCGGAATTGAGCTGGATATCTACCAGACCACTCTGAGCACCCATGAAACCATCCTGAGATGTAAGAAGATCTGGATCTCTACAAACAGAATATCGCAGGCAGTTGGTTGTGAGGTAGGAAGTGGAGAGCCGTGATCCTGCGGGCAGATATTGAAGGATAAACGGCAGCGGGAGGGTGCCTGGCCGTGGGGATCCTACACCGCCGGTGAGTGACAGCCTTGCGCGCTGCAGACGGGCACAGACTCGCAGACCGGTAGCGTCGGGAAAGGACTTTAGGGCAGCCCCGCGGTGGAAACCCAGAGCGGCGGGGTCACCCGCACGCGAACTGCAGCCTCCGAGTCGGAAACCCGGTGCGCCGGGGTCTCGCCGGTGAACTGCAACCTCCGGGGTAGAAACCCCAAGTGGCAGAGTCGCGCACGCACTCGAACTGAGAGCAGCTGGTGGTTTTAGAAGCACAAAGGACAGAGACGTGCCCTGACCTGGAGGCAGGACTGGGGGCGCTGCAGAGGGGTGCACAACCCAGGACGCTGCAGTTTATAGCAGCACGGACAGAAACGGAGATGGTGTGGCCTGGAGAGCTCACTGAAGAACAGACTGCGGTCTCTCTGTTCTGAGGCAGAGGTTTGGAAACAGGCTCTTCTGCTCTGACTCGTGGAAGAGACGCGGAAAGCCGCCAGGGAAAGCCACCAGAGAACAAGAGCCCCAAAGACTGATTCCCACTGAGCCCATCCCCCACCACAGGGGCTCAGGGCAACTCCGCCCAAACAGGGTTGCCTGAGTAAGAGCGCGGCAGGCCCCTCCCCCAGAAGACAGGCTGGGAAAACAAGAGGCCAGCAACCCTAAGGTCCCAAGAAAACAGGTGCATCTTGCTTGGGTTCTGGTCAATAATTTGGACCCTATACATTCCCTCAAACACCCATCAACAGAATGACTAGGAGGAGGAGCCCCCAAAACAGAAAAGACTCAGAGATTATGACTTATGCTGCAGATTTACAAATGGATGCAGGTATAACCAAGATGTCGGAGATGGAATTCAGGCTAGCAATTGTGAAAACAATGGCTAGAATGGAGAAGTCAATTAATGGCAACATAGAGTCTCTAAGGGCAGAAATAAAAGGGGAATTGGCAGAACTTAAAAATGCTATCAATGAGATCCAACCCAATCTAGATAATCTAACAGCTGGGGTAACTGAGACAGAAGAGAGAAGAAGCGATCTGGAAGACAGTATAATAGATAAAAAGGGCAAAGAGGAGGCTAGGGAAAAACAACTCAGAATCCTTGAAAATAGAATCAGATAAATAAGTGACACCATGAAGCATTCCAATGTCAGAATAAATGGAATCCCAGAGGGAGTGGAGAGAGAGAGAGAGGACTAGAAGATGTATTTGAGCAAATCGTAGCTGAGAACTTCCCTAATCTGGGGAATGAAACAAATATTCGAGTCCTAGAGGCAGAGAGGATCCCTCCTAAGATCAAGGAAAACAGGCCAACACCCCGGCATGTAATAGTAAAACTGGCAAATCTCAGAGCCAAGGAAACCATCTTAAGGGCAGTTAGGGGGAAGAGATCCCTTACATACAGAGGGAGGAACATCAGAATAACTTCAGACCTATCCACAGAGACCTGGCAAGCCAGAAAGGCCTGGCAAGACATATTCAGGGTACTAAATGAGAAGAACATGCAGCCAAGAATACTTTATCTGGCAAGGCTGTCATTTAGAATGGATGGAGAGATGCAGAGCTTCCACGACCAGCAGAAACTGAAAGAATATGTGACCACTAAGCCAGCCCTGCAAGAAATATTGAGGGGAGTTCTATAAAAGGAGAAAGACCCCAAGAGTGATATACAACAGAAATTTACAGGGACATTCTATAAAAACAACATGTTCACAGGCAACATGATGACACTTAATTCATATCTTTTAATAATCACTCTCAATGTGAATGGCTTAAATGCTCCCATAAAACAGCACAGGGTTGCAGATTGGATAAAAAGACAGGACCCATCCATATGCTGCCTACAAGAGACTCATTTTGAACCTAAAGATACATCCAGACTGAAAGTGAAGGGATGGAGATCCATCTTCCATACCAGTGGACCTCAAAAGAAAGCTGGGGTAGCAATTCTTATATCAGACAAATTAGATTTTAAACTAAAGTCTGTAATAAGGGACTCAGAAGGACACTATATCATTCTTAAAGGGTCTATCCAACAAGAAGATCTAATAATTGTAACTATCTATGCCCCCAACATGGGAACAACCATCTACATAAGCCAACTGTTAACCAAAATAAAGAGTCATATTGATAACAATACGTTAATTGTAGGAGACCTCAATACTCCACTCTCAGCAATGGACAGATCATCTAAGCAGAAAATCAACAAGGAAACAAGAGCTTTGAATGATACATTGGACCAGATGGACCTCATAGATATTTACAGAACATTCCACCCTAAAACAATAGAATACTCATTCTTCTAGAGCGCACATGGAACTTTCTCCAGAATAGACCATATACTGGGTCACAAATCAGGTCTCAACCAATACCAAAAGATTGAGATTATTCCCTGCATATTCTCAGACCACAATGCTCTAAAACTGGAACTCAATCACAAGAAAAAATTTGGCAGAAAGTGAAACACTTGGAAGCTAAAGACCACTCTGCTCAAGAATGTTTGGGTCAACCAAGAAATCAAAGAAGAACTTAAACAATTCATGGAAATCAATGAGAACGAAAACACATCGGTCCAAAACCTATGGGATACTGCAAAGGCGGTCCTAAGGGGGAAATACATACCATCCAAGCCTCACTCAAAAAAATTGAAAAATCCCGAATTCACCAACTAACCCTACACCTTAAAGAACTAGAGAAAAAGAAACAAACAATGCCTAAGCCACGCATTAGAAGAGTAATAATTAAAATTAGAGCAGAAATCAATGAATTAGAAACCAGAAACACAGTAGATCAGATCAATGAACCTAGAAGTTGGTTCTTTGAAAGAATTAATAAGATTGATAAACCACTGGCCAGACTTATCCAAAAGAAGAGAGAAAGGACCCAAATTAATAAAATTATGAATGAAA
>NC_058404.1:196440145-196461909 GCF_002201575.2 Neomonachus schauinslandi
CTTTTGGGACTTCATCAAGATAAAAAGCTTCTGCACAGCAAAGGAAACAATCAACAAAACAAAGAGGCAACCCACAGAATGGGAAAAGATATTTGCAAATGACACTACAGATAAAGGGCTGGTATCAAAGATCTATAAAGAACTTCTCAAACTCTACACCCAAAAAACAAATAATCAAGTCAAAAAGTGGGCAGAAGAGATGAACAGACACTTCTCTGAAGAAGACATACAAATGGCTAACAGACACATGAAAAAATGTTCATCATCATTAGCCATCAGGGAAATCCAAATCAAAACCACACTGAGATTCCACCTTACACCAGTTAGAATGGCAAAAATTGACAGGGAGAGAAACAACAAATGTTGGAGGGGTTGTGGAGAAAGGGGAGCCCTCTTACACTATTGGTGGGAATACAAGTTGGTACAGCCACTTTGGAAAACGGTGTGGAGGTTCCTCAAAAATTTAAAAATAGAGCTACCCTATGACCCAGCAATTGCACTTCTGGGTATTTACCCCAAAGACACAGATGTAGTGAAAAGAAGGGCCATATGTACCCCAGTGTTCCTAGCAGTAATGTCCACAATAGCCAAACTGTGGAAAGAGCCGAGATGCCCTTCAACAGATGAATGGATAAAGAAGATGTCGTCCATATATACAATGGAATATTACTCAGCCATCAGAAACGATGAATACCCAACTTTTACATCAACATGGATGGGACTGGAGGAGATTATGCTAAGTGAAAGAAGTCAAGCAGAGAGTCAATTATCATATGGTTTCACTTATTTGTGGAACATAAGGAATAACATGGAGGACATTAAGAGAAGGAAGGGAAAAATGGGCGAGGGGAATTGGAGGGAGAGATGAACCATGAGAGACTATGGACCTGAGAAACAAACAGGGTTTTAGAGGGGAGGGGAGTTGGGGGATTGGCTAGCCTGGTGATGGGTATTAAGGAGGGCACGTACTGCATAGAGCACTGGGTGTTATATGAAAACAATGGATCGTGGATCACTACATCAAAAACTAATGATGTATTGTATGGTGCCTAACATAACAATAAAATTAAAAAAAAAAAAGAATTCTAATATTGTAAAAAAAAAAGAAATCTGCTGGGATTTTGATAGGGTTATATGGAATCTGTAGATTAATCTGGGGAGCATTGCTATCTTGACAACATTAAGTCTTCTGGTATACGAACATAGAATATCTTCTCATTTTTTTAGATCTTTCATTTCTTTCAACAATGTCATATAATTTTTAATTTTATTTCTTTTGTGAAATTTATTCTTAAATATTTTAATTTGTTTTTAAGATTTTATTTACTTATGAGAAAGAGAGAGAGTGAAAGAGCATGAGTGGGGGGAGAGGCAGAGGGAGAGAGAGAAGCAGAAGCTCTGCTGAGCAGGGAGCCCAAAGTAGGGCTCAATCCCAGGACCCCAGGATCATGATCTGAGCCGAAGGTGGACACCTAGCCAACTGAGCCACCCAGGTGCACAAAAATTTCGATTTTTTGATATTAGTATAAGTAGAATCGTTTTCTTGATTTCATTTTCAAAGTATTCACTTCCATTGTATGGCAATACAATTGATTTTTGTATATTGGTCTTATATCAGTTTAAGCCTTTGGTGGGCACACCAGCCATACATGTACCATAGTAAATAGAAAACCGGAATTGTAATCTGGTGAATTCACAAGTAAAAGATGCTGACTTTTTCTTTTGTCTCCTAAAAACATTGGTTAGAATTATGTTTTAACCCTGTATTTATCAGAAAATTATTTTAATTGTGTTTTGTCTCTGAAAGACTTCATCAGGGAGATAGAAATCTGAATGATGGGTAGGAACAGACAGGTGAACACAGCAGCACAGCTGAGGACCCAAAAGCAAGAAGGTGCATAGCTCTGCATGACTCTGCCAGCTACCTACAATTTTATGCTATCTTTACATTCTTGTAATAAGGGAGAATTGAGTATAGAAACACTTTTCTTCATTAACAATGTGCCAGAAAAAGAAGGGGGAAAATCTTATGTCTTATTCAACATGTTGTCCTCAGGACAATGCTTTTAGATTATAGTGAAACCTAAAGAAATCAACGATTTTTGTTTAATCTGTGCTTCTTGTTTTACACAGTTTCAGTGTATTTTTCCCAGACTACTTCTGCTTTTGCTCCCCAGGGACCTTATTCCATTTTCAATTTTAACACCATTCTCGTTTTCAAAATCACTCGTGCAGCACACAGAAATAGAAATGTAGGCTACCTGAATCAACCTGAAAAAGTAACTATCCAGTACTTCCCCATCCCTAAGTGACCCCTGAGACACTGCAACACTGCACACATCTCCCTTTTAGCCCTGCCCACATGGGTTACAGCTAGCAGTTCATACACCTGCCCCCACAAACCCTTTTAGAAAAAGAAGACTGCCCTTTGCATCACTGCATCCCTAAGCATCCATCACAATGTCTGGCCCATAGCAGATGCTTAGAAAATATTTTCCAAGTGAGTGTGCAAGGGAACTTTCTTTTGAGAGTCTCAAAAGAAAGAGGCTTTACCTTTTCTGAGTCCCCAGACAGCTTTACAATCATAACTGCTTTGGCATAATTTTTCCAAGCATTTCTTCTGACATTTCTTCTGGGAAATAATTTTACCAAAACTCAACAGAGTTATTGAGCACCTGCTGTGTGGAAGACTCTGCCATATGTCATGGGGCATACAAAGAACAGAGCTTTTGAACTAACTGGGGACACAATTTGTTTAGGTGATAAAAATAAATGCCAGGGTTGACCAAGTACTTACTATGTGCCAGCCATGGCGTTTGATGAATGTTACTCATTTAATCCCTGCAGCAAGCTCATGAAGTAGACACTGGCTTTGTCCTCTACCACAGGTGAGGGTGTTACACAGGTGGGCTGACTAGGTTGCACAAGGTCACCCAACTCATCAATGGCTGAGCCAGGATTTGATCCCAGGCAATCTGACTCCAGCACATATTCACTTAACTTAATGCACTACTACACACACAAAGCCCCAGATGACCACCAACAGGTAAATATTCTTTATTCCTCTAGTGATTTAGGGAAGCAGATGACTACTACTGGCTGGGATGTTTATTAAAGGACTCGAGAGATGGTAGATTTGAGTTGGCTATATAAAGCTGAGCCAAATTTAAAGACAAAGGCAGGAAACCCTAAGCAATGGGGAAGTATGGGCAACACTATGGAGGCAGGTGGGGGTTCCAGGTATTCGCAGATGATGGTTAATAGTGTCCACTGCACTATTCTGGGCAATGAAGATCAGATAAGATGCAGTTCATGCTCCTGGACATTATAGAATAAATGAATTCAAAATAAATAAGACTTATCCAGTGATGAAATGTGCTATTAAAAATAAAAGAGTTTAAGGGTATACAAAGGGACAACAGAGGTGTTGCTGTTTTATATAGTACATGAAGGAAACAGCCTCTCTGAGAAGGTGACATTTCACCAGACACCCGAAGAAAGAAGAGGGATTCACATGGAAAGCTAGGGATGAGGCATTTCCAGGAAAGAGGAACAGGAAATTCAAAGGCCAAATGCAGAGTGTTCTTATTGAGTTTGAAGAAATTCAGGAGGCCAGTATGGCTGGAGTGGAGTGGGTGAAGAGGTGGGAGGTGAGACCCAACAGGTAGATGGGGCCAGGTTCTGTAGAGTTTTGTAGACATCACAAAGGCTTTGGCTTTTCTTCTGCTCTAGACTTCCAGTGGCTTCCCTTCTGACTCAGAGAGGGAACAAATGGGTCTTTTGTTTGATAAAGACCACTCTAGTTGACTGTTCCTGGATCAAAGAGTAAATGAGCAGGTACCCAGGAATGTTGAAGGAGAAATCTTCTTAACATAAATGCTTATGTAGAGAAACAGTGAGAATTAATCAAGCTGGAGAAAGTAGATTAAGGGTGGTCTTGGTTGCCATGATGACAAATTTGGGCTTTAACCCTGTGGCAATCAAGGGGTTGGAGGACGATTCTATACGAAATACATGATACAATGCTCATATTCCCCATCTCAAATATCTTCCTATTCTATGAATAACGTGAGCACTGATGGTTTTCAGATTTTTTTAAGTATATCCAATTAGGTGATCCTGGGACAGTTGAGATGTATTCCAGATGATTTTATTTTAATGATAGCAGATGTCTTCTGAGAATTTCATATATGTGAGACATTTCCAGGTATTTCTCTGATGCATGCTTTCCTGGTATTATCTCATTGAATCTTTATAAGAATGCAAGTAATCCAGAGCATCTTGATTTCACAGATGTGGAACCTGAGACCAGGAGAGGGTGGATAAGTTAGCAATGGTCATGCAGTTAAGAAGGTGAAGTCTGGGAGGGTTTTCATTAATATTTTATAGTCCTTTTTTAATATCATGGTATACTAGTATAAATATTTACAGCCAAGTTACTTAACCCAGGGTTTATGAGCAATTCCCAGCAATTCCTAAGAAATTGTTCATAATGGATGAACTAATATATTCTCTATCACATATAAACTGAAAACCTGTGTTTAGAGTTAAGAGAAAAAGTGGATGCATTGACACACCAGAGGAGACATAGAAACATGTGGGACTTGCATCCCTCCATCCGGTCTTAGTGATATTGGACCAAAATAATAATAATAATAATTGGTCATAAACTCAGTTTTTAAGATAAGATTAAACGTTTTAAATATATAGTTTCCTTTGTAAGATCCTTATAAATATCCAAATAACTACTCAGAAAGAAATTCAGTGAGGATTTAGTCCTTATTCTTCACTTCCCAGGAGCTAAAAATGACTTATTTAAGGTCTCACACCTGGTGAGCCTTCAGCTATGCTAACCTCAGGTACTCCTCTCCCATCCTGGGATTTTTTTAATTGCCCAACTGTGAGTTCCAGATCTGATTACTAGTGTAGCTACCATAAGAAGAAAGGTCAGATTTTGCATGTTAACTCTCCATCAAAAACCCACATTTCACTCCTGAAGAAAACATGACTTCCTTCTACCTCGGGGTGTTGTGTTCAACCTTGTGGGCTGGTGATTTTTCCTATTAAATGCGGCTACCCCAAATTTCTCCATGGAAGTCAGACATAAGAATCATGAGTTTCTCACATTAATGATATCGCATATAAACAAGGAACACGATGTCAGAAAACTTCCTCTTGACAACCTCTTTTGTCCATCAGTTTGATTCCATTTAGCAGAAGAGACATCAAGACAAGGGGGCAACCAGTCCTTCTAGCCCTCCTGTGACTACAGGTGATTCCTGCAGATGCATCTGCTTTTGATTCCCCTGTTTGTATAGTGGATCGACTCCTACAGACTGAACACTCGACACCTGTCTCATCAGATACAATTGGCAAAAACACTGCTTTCCTATACTCCTTCAAAAGGGTATTAAGTCAGTTGTAGATGACTTTGAAAAATTAGGTACTGATTAAAAAAAAAAAGGTTTCCCTTCTACCTTCTCAGGCAAGGAGTAGAGAAGGAAATAGGCTAACTCAATATCAATAAGAGAAATGGCCCCTTAGGATTTCCCAAAGAACTGAATGGGAAGGTCATGAAGAATGAAAGCAATAAGAGAACACTGGCTTTGCATCCCTGCGTGACCTCCTCTGAACTCTATTATCTACCCATCATCTACCATCCATGTCTGTCTATAAACTGCTTAGGTAGGTGGCTATCCATCCATTTTTAAACTTTCTTCACTTTATAGGCATAATGGTACTTGTGGCATAGTCTGTTCTTCTATTATATTAACAGGGACATCATAGTCAATAAAGACCCCCCCTTAGCCTGCAGTGTTTGTGGAGAGAGACTAATGAGTGATTATAATGACAAGTGCATGGGATCAACACTGAGAAAAGGGTTAGCACAGGTTCTGTGGGAACTCAGAGGGGTGATGCCTAGGGAGACTCAGTAGATGGACAGGCATTAGACAGTCAAGGAAGGGAGAAGAAACAGTAGGCAGAGAACAGAATGCACCAAGATGTGGAGATAAAAGACAGAAGTCAGAACCTGGTCAATCAGGAAAGGCGGGTGCAGGACCAAGTTAAATCTCTGTTTCCACTTTGAAGTTGTTTTTCAACAAACATCATGAATGTAATTGGAACCCTGCCCAGAACACCTGCAATCCAAATGTAAATACTGTGGTGTGCTTTAATTCATCTTCCCAGAAAGAGGTGAGCACTGATGTCATGTAAAATGTTCCGACTGCTAACACAGACTTGAGTGTATTGTCAGTTTATATTATAAACATGACTGCTGGGGTGTCATTTGACACTATCTGGAAAACAAGTTGCTGTTAAGCGAGGGTCTGGGGGGAAGAAAAAAAGGAAAGATAAAAGGGAAAAAGTCATTGCAGCACTAGATGTGCGCATTCTTGATCACCACTCGGACGGTTTGCTTTTCCATTGAGTATGTTGCTGTCCCAGGTGAAAACAACAGAGAATTTCAGTTATTATCCAAGTAGGATTAAGAATCTGGTTTCCACATTGACGCGCAGATCTAACACACTCTCCTCTTCGGATTTGGTCTTTTAAACACAGCCTATTACAAGTTGCTTTAATTGGCATTTTGTTAGAAAGTTAATGCAAACTTACCAAAAATAGCTTGTGGGAGAGGCAGATAAGAACACAAAAGAAAAATACATTCTAATTGCATAACTTCTTTGCTTCCATTCAAGCTTCTTTTCAAAGGCAGTTTTAAAAATAGTGGCTCAATAACTTAGCCTTCGGCACTCTGGTATCCCCATGCCTCCATTATTCCTGGAGGGATCTCACTCACTCCTGCTTCTATATTGTTGGTGAGAAGGCTTTCTTATTCATCCAACCAATATTGTTGACGATGCATTGCAGATCTCTCGTTGCTACGCACAATCTGTTTGTTTGACTCCTTTCTGTTTACCCCTTTTCCAAGAAACTACATTTTCATGTCTGTCCTTTGAGAACTGCTTATAAATCCTGTGTCAGGGAGGTTTCACTGCAGCAGACTTTTATTCCTTTCGCAAATGCAGAGTCACATTGCCTATCTTGTGTCAGGTAACATAGGTAAAATGTACACATAGTCCTCACCTCCAAAAAGTTCATTGTCTGATGGGCAGGACAGATGAGCAGAAAATTAGAGTAAAATTTAGTATGCGATGTGTTAAAGAGCTATACAGAGACAAAGAGAAAAACAAAGGAACATAGTAGCCCTGGGAGGAGGGCAAAGGGAAATTTCAATGCCCTCTACCCAAGACAGTAGGTCTTATATGCCAGGAAGTGATATTAATCCCCTGGGTTACTGGACTTGTCCAAAGCCTCTCTGATACTCTTCATTTGCGTATTTTTTGCATAATAATTATATAATTACTTTCTTCCTGAAGCCACAAAGGAGCCATTGAATATTTAAATTAAAATCGACCAATTTGGCTACTGGCTCTTTCTCCCTGGCTGGATTTCTTTTCCTGTTCTGACTTGCACTCTTCCTTTTACATGTACCTTGCTCTGCACAAACCCACACACCTGCTCACCTGTCTCTGGAGCAAGTGTGCTAGTAAGACTGGCAATTATGACTCAGATTGCACAGTGGCCATCCTAGGCCGTGATCGCCATCACGGCCAACCTAGAGACCATCACATCTGTGGAGCACTTAGCAAAGATGTTTAGTGTGTATTATGTACATTTCACCAACACTCCTAAGGAAACCTCTTAATGACTCCATGAAGCTGGGATTATTCCCTTTGTTTTGCACATTTCAAGGAAGTAGGTGTTCAGGTCATTCAGCTGGGTGGTACCTGAACCCTTCTTATGAGAACTGAGGCATAGACTGAGAATGTGGGACGGACTCTCAGTTAATCAAAACTAGAGCAGAATCTGGCTCACAAGATTGGTGAGACTAGGAGTGGTTCTGGAACTGCTTAAATCGCTCCTTCCTTGGTCAGTTCTAAGAGTCCTGGCTGGGGGAAGGGGGGCAGGAAGCAGACCGAACTGGTGAGACAACTCTGAGTTCCCACCCTGCAGCTAAGAGGACTGTTCCCCCCTCTTTGCTCACCAGCCTCTACACTAATCTTATTTGACATGTCAGGGCTGCTTAACCTCTAATGGAGGACCAGCTTTGTTCAAGATTCTGTAGAGACAAAGGGCCTGGCAGGGATTAAAAGCCAGGCTTCTGAAGTAGTGCAGCCTATGTCCTTTTGCTCAGCCAAGGCTGCAGGCAATACATTAGCCGAAAGTTCTGAGTGTCAGGTCAGCTTTGCTCTGGTCACATCTGACCTGCTGCCTCAGTTCTGGAAATAGAGTGTCCTTGTCATTCCCAAGGCCAACTGCTCACATGATGGCCCAGTACTGGTCCCAGGCCTTAGCCTCTTTTCCTCTCCCTGAACATCAAGATTGATAACTGGATTGCTACCCCAACCCCTGGGCCTAAGTCTCCATTAATTACCCATTACTTTCATTATCCCCAATATTTCAGAGATTAAATCCCAAACTTTCTCTTCCATGTCTTCTTCTCTGTTCTCAGATAGAAGCTTCTGCTAAAACCAAACATAAAGCCTGAGCCCAGCTCCTCAATGTAAGACCTAGCTGATGCTACTACCTTACCACCTACTAAATTCTAAGCACTTCCTGGCCTCATGTTCTTATTATTCTTTCTCTCAAGCTTTATTTTATTATCTTACACACTTTGACCCTGATGCTAAGTATAAGAGAAGATCAGGACCTGACAACCTGCATAATAAAGTCTAAACCTCTTAATACACAGAGGGTGTCCATGATGTCATGAACCCCAGCAACCTCTCCAATCTCCTTTCTTACCATCATCCACTACACCTGTGATGACCCAGGACCACCAAACTGTGTGGACTTCCCCGAGCACACCATTCTGTTCAAACCACCCCCATTTACATTTCTTGAGATGTTCTCTTTTCTACTTAGCAAACTCCTCTTCAAATCTAGAGCTTACATCACCTCTTTGATGACGGAGAAATATACCTGTCCCTTGAGAGAAAGAGAGAGAATATGTGTGTTTTTCTACTATCTACTGATAGTTCATACAATCTCTGCTCTTTTTGTGAATTTCTATCATTCCATTCACTTGTCCCCAGAGTTCCATCCAATGGGTACATTGGTAGAAACCTGAATCGAAATCCATTTGATTACTGAGCTAACTTATTCCAGGGCTATAAAATAACAGCTCCAGGGGCCCTCATGGTTGTCCTTAATAGATCATGGTGCTCTTTCCTACTGAGCCTGCCCCAGGTCTCAGAACCTTTTGTAAAGTACTGCTCTAATCAATATGAAATGGAAGATGAACCTGTGCTCACCAAAAGATTCCATGAGAACAAACATCCTGGGAGAAGATATTTGAAATGTACATAACAAATTATCAGCACCCAGAACTCATAGAATGCTGACAAATAAAGCAAGAAAAGGCACATTTGCCACCTTCACTCAAGGAAGGAAGATTCCTGGTTGGGGGAGGCAGGGTGGGAGAGACTTGAGTTCCCTAAGCTTAGCATTTATGAACATAAGAAAAGAGCACCACAGGAACATGCAACTGTTTGATGTCAACAGCAGATGTGGATCAGGCTGTGGCTCCACCTTGGCTCTGTTCACCTGCTTTGTCCCAGAGCCAGCAGACTCCAGGCTCCTGCCAGCAATTTCGTGTACTTATGAGTAGCTAGCAAGGACTTCAGCTTGATTTGGTTCTCCTTGGCCACTACACCTGTCAAATAGACCAAGATCTTTATAGATCAAGATCCTTACGGGGGACCCAGAAAGGGATGACCTTTCTGAACAAGCACAGACACAAAACATTTTGACAGTGAAGAAAATCCGATGGTTCTGTCTATTATGGAAGCTGGGATTTGACCATAATATAGAAGACACATGGTGAATACAGTTGCAAGTCATCTAGCCATATTTCTTGCTAAATTGCTGTGCTTTCAATGGTGAGTCCATTAAACTTTTCTTTTATTAAGCTTCCTTCAACTATAAAAAGGACAAAATTGTCAACAGACTAGTCTCCTTAAAAGGGGACCTGAAAAAAGAGGGAAAGATTGGGCTGAGGGACGTCAGAATTCCCTTACCTGATGCTATAATGCTGTTGTTTTTGCTATAGTGTTCTGAGAGGTGATGAGTGTGGAACTGTGAGATTATCAGTAGATTGATAGCATTGCATGCAGCAAAATGGTCGGGCTTTGGTGTCAGATGGATTCAGGCTCTGCAAGTCCCGGGACTGGGGTTAAGTCTCTTAATTTCTGTGACCTTTAGCTAACTCAGTTACAAAACCAGGTGAAGGATGTCTCTTCATAAGGCTGTTGCAGAGGGGAAAAATGAGATCCCACTGTAGTGTAGGCCCTTGGTAGGTGCTACTTGTATCTGTCGCCTTTCCTTATTAGCACTCCTAAAAGAAAGTGAAAGAGTGCTAGTGCTGATCTAATGGGCCAGTAGTAAAAAACCATAGACTAACTTTAAAAATGCACTTTAAGGAAGTAAGCATTGGTAATGGTGCTTCCAGAACCAACTGTTTAGGAGAATGGCATTAATGTATGGTGGGCATGCAGGAATGTCAGCTCTGTGGGGCCAGGGACCTCGCTATTCACTCTCTGTGGATCTCTAGCACTTAGCTCCACAGCAACACAATGCTAAAATTCTCTGAAAACTTATAAAAGCACCTCTGAGCAAAATATAATGGGCATTGGGTAAATAGGTCCTATGACTCATGACCCCAGCAAGAGAACTTGGAAGACATGGTACCTGGTACATAGCAGGTACTCAGAATGAATAAGCAAATTAATGGTTTGATACTCATTTCCTTGACACCTAACCTGGAAAGAAATGGGGAGTACTCTTATCCCCATTTTATAGATAAGAAAACTGAGACCCAGAGAGGTTCCCTAGCCTATCCAGTATCACATAACTAATACATAATGAAGCAGAAAATTGACTGTCTTCAAAGCCATTTTTCTTAAGGCTAACCCCAGCCAGGACTGACAGGGTCTGACTCTGAGTGGACAGTGAAGGGGAGAAGGGGGGCTGCTGTTAGGAGTGTCTGGGGTGGCAGGGTCCCAAAGGGTATGGTTGTGGCACAGGGTGGATGGGTGGACACAGGGGCTGTGTTAGCTTCAAGGCTCCTGCTGTGGGAGAGATTAGAGCAGACACTGGCAGAGACCCCGAGAGAGAGGCAGCTGTGGAGTCAGGAAGCTGTGGCTAACCCAGAGGGCTGAGGGAGCCAGAGAAGACAATGCCATAGCTCTTCATCGATTTTCCTCCTCTTGGGTTGTGCTCTCTGAAATCTCTTACACAAGGAATTTCCTAAAATGAAACTTCGCAGCATTTACTGTCCTATTCACTCCCACCAAGAAGGAATGGCATAAATAACACACATAGTCCTTTTTAGGATCATGTTGGCAAAAATATATTAGCAGATATAATTGTCTGACACTTCGAGGAAGTGATGTTTCAAAAATAGGAACCCATGAAGAGGGAGAGAAAGAGAAAACACCTGACTCACTTTGCTTCCTGTGGCTATTTATTTTAAAGACAAGGCTTTTTTTGTTGTTCCTGGCCTCAAGTTCCTGGCATAGTTATGTACCTACTTACAGTGCACAAGATAGCATCTTGAGAACCTCTTCTATCTGTCCTCAAAAACTTCAGTTTCTTTCATTATCATGAAATTTCAGAGTTGAGGATAGTCATCCAGAACCTGAATCCTCTCCTTGTGCTTTTACCCAAATTCAACCAAAACTACTCAGTGACAACGGGAACCCCCCTCCTCCACAATAAGCCTTTCCCAAGTACAATCTGATCATTTCACCTCTGCTTATACATCTGCAGGGGCTTCGCCTGTTATCCAGATGAAGAGCAAAAAGCCTTAGAGAGCTGGCTAAGGTCCATCTCATTACAGGGGCTCTGCACATACTGCACCTCTGCGCAGCCCCCATGCCCATTTAAACCCATTCCGTCAGTGTGCTGCTGGATACAGCTCGCATGGCCTCACAGGACTGACTGTTAAATTTTCAAGAACGCTATGTGCTGGTTGTTAAACAGAGCTTTTATTTTTAAATGAAATAAATTATATTAAAATAAAGGCAATAAATACTCAAAATGTATAATTTCCTGATTATTTTACTACATTGCCTTACTCCCTATGCTTTTTGTTCTCCAAGTTTATTAAGATAAAAACTGACATATAATCTTGTGTATGTTCAAAGTGTACACGTGCCGATTTGATGCACTTATACATTGCAAAATTATTGCCACCATAGTATTACCTAATATCTCCATCATATCACATAATTACATTTCTTTCTTTCTTGTGGTAAGAAACCTTAAGATCCACTCTTTTAGCAACTTTCAATGTGCCTGTGTATGTAGAAACACACACACTTATATATAGAGAGAGAAACTTTATGTGTATATATATATATATACACACAATATTATGAAAAACTTTATATATGTATATATATATTCACAGTATTAACTCTAATCACCATGCTATACATGATATGTACTGAACTTATTCATCTTATAACTGAAATATTGTACCCTTTTTTTAAAAATTTTTTTATTGTTATGTTAATCCCCATACATTACATCATTAGTTTTAGATGTAGCGTTCCATGATTCATTGTTTGTGCTTAACACCCAGTACTCCATGCAGAACGTGCCCTCTTAAATACCCATCACCAGGCTAACCTGTCCTCCCACCCCCCTCCCTTCTAGAACCCTCAGTTTGTTTTTCAGAGTCCATCATCTCTCATGGTTCGTCGACCCCTCCGATTCCCCCCCTTCATTCTTCCCCTCCTGCTATCTTCTTCTTTTTTTTTTTCTTAACATATATTGCATTATTTGTTTCAGAGGTACAGATCTGTGATTCAACAGTCTTGCACAATTCACAGCGCTCACCATAGCACATACCCTCCCCAATGTCTATCACCCAGCCACTCCATCCTTCCCACCCCACCCCCCACTCCAGCAACCCTCAGTTTGTTTCCTGAGATTAAGAATTCCTCATATCAGTGAGGTCATATGATACATGTCGTTCTCTGTTTGAATAATTTCGCTCAACATAATACCCTCCAGTTCTATCCACGTCATTGCAAATGGCAAGATCTCATTCCTTTTGATGGCTGCATAATATTCCATTGTATATATATACCACTTCTTCTTTATCCATTCATCTGTCCATGGACATCTTGGCTCTTTCCACAGTTTAGCTATTGTGGACATTGCTGCTATAAACATCAGGGTGCATGTACCCTTTCGGATCCCTACTTTTGTATCTTTGGGGTAAATACCCAGTAGTGCAATTGCTGGGTCACGGGGTAGCTCTATTTTCAACTTTTTGAGGAAACTCCATACTGTTTTCCAGAGTGGCTGCACCAGCTTGCATTCCCACCAACAGTGTAGGAGGGTTCCCCTTTCTCCACATCCCCGCCAACATCTGTCATTTCCTGACTTGTTAATTTTAGCCATTCTGACTGGTGTGAGGTGGTAAGTCATTGAGGTTTTGATTTGGATTTCCCTGATGCCAAGCGATGCTGAGCACTTTTTCATGTGTCTGTTGGCCATTTGGATGTCTTCTTTGGGAAAATGTCTGTTCATGTCTTCTGCCCATTTCTTGATTGGATTCTTTGTTCTTTGGGTGTTGAGTTTGATGAGTTCTTTATAGATTTTGGATACTAGCCCTTTATCTGATATGTCATTTGCAAATATCTTCTCCCATTCTGTCAGTTGTCTTTTGGTTTTGTTGACTGTTTCCTTTGTTTTGCAAAAGCTTTTTATCTTGATGAAGTCCCAATAGTTCATTTTTGCCCTTGCTTCCCTTGCTTTGGCGATGTGTCTAGGAAGAAATTGCTGCGGCTGAGGTCAAAGAGGTTACTGCCTGTGTTCTCCTTTAGGATGTTGATGGACTCCTGTCTCACATTCAGGTCTTTCAACCATTTGGAGTCTATTTGTGTGTGTGGTGTAAGGAAATGGTCCAGTTTCATTCTTCTGCATGTGGCTGTCCAATTTTCCCAATACCATTTGTTGAAGAGACTGTCTTTTTTCCATTGGACATTCTTTCCTGCTTTGTCAAAGATAAGTTGACCATAGAGTTGAGGGTCCATTTCTGGGCTCTCTATTCTGTTCCATTGATCTATGTGTCTGTTTTTGTGCCAGTACCATACTGTCTTGATGATGACAGCTTTGTAATCTGGAGCTTGAAATCTGGAATTGTGATGCCACCAGCTTTGCTTTTCTTTTTCAATATTCCTCTGGCTATTCAGGGTCTTTTCTGGTTCCATACAAATTTTAGGATTATTTGTTCCATTTCTTTGAAAAAAGTGGATGGTATTTTGATGGGGATTGCATTGAATGTGTAGATTGCTCTAGGTAGCATTGACATCTTCACAATATTTGTTCTTCTAATCCATGAGCATTGAATGTTTTTCCATTTCTTTGTGTCTTCCTCAATTTCTTTCATGAGTATTTTATAGTTTTCTGAGTACAGATCCTTTGCCTCTTTGGTAAGATTTATTCCTAGGTATCTTATGGTTTTGCGTGCAATTGTAAATGGGATCAACTCCTTAATTTCTCTTTCTTCTGTCTTGTTGTTGGTGTATAGGAATGCCACTGACTTCTGTGCATTGATTTTATATCCTGCCACTTTACTGAATTCCTGTATGAGTTCTAGCAGTTTTGGGGTGGAGTCTTTGGGGTTTTCCACATAAAGTATCATATCATCTGCAAAGAGTGAGAGTTTGACTTCTTCTTTGCCAATTTGGATGCCTTTTATTTCTTTTTGTTGTCTGATTGCTGTGGCTAGGACTTCCAGTTTTATGTTGAATAGCAGTGGTGATAGTGGACATCCCTGCCATGTTCCTGACCTTAGGGGGAAAGTTCTCAGTTTTTCCCCATTGAGAATGATATTCACTGTAGGTTTTTCATAGATGGCTTTTATGATATTGAGGTATGTACCCTCTGTGCCTATACGCTGAAGAGTTTTGATCAAGAAAGGATGCTGTACTTTGTCAAATGCTTTTTCTCCATCTACTGAGAGCATCATATGATTCGTGTTCTTTCTTTTGTTAATGTATTGTATCACATTGATTGATTTGCGGATGTTGAACCAACCTTGCAGCCCAGGGATAAATCCCACTTGGTCGTGGTGAATAATCCTTTTAATGTTCCTTTGGATCCTATTGGCTAGTTTTTGGTGAGAATTTTTGCATCCATGTTCATCAGGGATATTGGTCTGTAATTCTCCTTTTTGATGGGGTCTTTGTCTGGTTTTTGGATCAAGGTAATGGTGGCCTCATAAAATGAGTTTGGAAGTTTTCCTTCCATTTCTATTTTTTGGAACAGTTTCAGAAGAACAGGTATTAATTCTTCTTGAAATGTTTGGTAGAATTCCCCTGGGAAGCCATCTGGCCCTGGGCTTTGGTTTTCTGGGAGATTTTTGATGACTGCTTCAATTTCCTTAGTGGTTAAAGGTCTGTTCAGGTTTTCTGTTTCTTCCTGGTTCAGTTTTGGTAGTTGATACACCTCTAGGAACGCATCCATTTCTTCCAGGTTATCTAATTTGGTGGCATAGAGTTGCTCATAATATGTTCTTATAATTGTTTGTATTTCTTTGGTGTTGGTTGTGATCTCTCCTCTTTCATTCATGATTTTGTTGATTTGGGTCATTTCTCTTTTCTTTTTGATAAGTCTGGCCAGCGGTTTATCAATCTTGTTAATTCTTTCAAAGAACTAGCTCCTAGTTTCGTTGATCTGTTCTACTGTTCTTTTGGTTTCTATTTCATTGATTTCTGCTCTGATCTTTATTATTTCTCTTCTTCTGCTGGGTTTAGGCTTTACTTGCTGTTCTTTCTCCAGCTCCTTTAGGTGTACGGTTAGGTTGTGTACTTGAGACCTTTGTTGTTTCTAGAGAAAGGCTTGTATTGCTATATACTTTCCTCTTAGGACTGCCTTTGCTGCATCCCAAAGATTTTGAACAGTTGTGTTTTCATGTTCATTGGTTTCCATGAATTTTTTTTTAATTCTTCTTTAATTTCCTGGTTGACCCATTCTTTCTTTAGTAGAATGCTCTTTAGCCTCCATGTATTTGAGTTCTTTCCGACTTTCCTCTTGCGATTGAGTTCTAGTTTCAAAGCATTGTGGTCTGAAAATATGCAGGGAATGATCCCAATCTTTAGGTACCGGTTGAGATCTGATTTGTGACCTAGGATGTGATCTATTCTGGAGAATGTTCCATGGGCACTAGAGAAGAATGTGTATTCCGTTTCTTTGGGATGGAATGTTCTGAATATGTCTGTGAAGTCCATTTGGTCCAGTGTCTCATTTAAAGTCTTTATTTCCTTGTTGATCTTTTGCTTAGATGATCTGTCCATTTCAGTGAGGGGGGTGTTAAAGTCCTTCACTATTATTGTATTGTTGTCGATGTGTTTCTTTGCTTTTGTTATTAATTGCCTTATATAATTGGCTGCTCCCATGTTAGGGGCATAGATATTTACAATTGTTAGATCTTCTTGTTGGATAGACCCTTTAAGTAGGATATAGTGACCTTCCTCATCTCTTATTACAGTCTTTGGTTTAAAATCTAATTTGTCTGATGTAAGGATTGTCACCCCAGCTTTCTTTTGGTGTCCATTAGCATGGTAAATGGTTTTCCATCCCCTCACTTTCAATCTGGGGGTGTCTTTGGGTCTAAAATGAGTCTCTTGCAGACAGCATATTGATGGGACTTGATTTTTATCCAATCTGATAGCCTGTGTCTTTTGATTGGAGCATTGAGCCCATTTACATTCAGGGTAACTATTGAAAGATATGAATTTACTGCCATTGTATTGCCTGTAAGGTGACTGTTACTGTATATTGTCTGTGTTCCTTTCTGGTTTATGTTGCTTTTAGGCTCTCTCTTTGCTTAGAGGACCCCTTTCAAGATTTCTTGTAGGGCTGGTTTCGTGTTTGCAAATTCCTTTAGTTTTTGTTTGTCCTGGAAGCTTTTTATCTCTCCTTCTATTTTCAATGACAGCCTAGCTGGATAGAGTATTCTTGGATGCATATTTTTCTCATTTAGTGCTCTGAATATATCCTGCCAGTCCTTTCTGGCCTGCCAGGTCTCTGTGGATAGGTCTGTTGCCAATCTAATGTTTCTACCATTGTAGGTTACAGATCTCTTCTCCCGAGCTGCTTTCAGGATTTTCTCTTTGTCTCTGAGATTCGTAAGTTTTACTATTAGATGTCGGGGTGTTGACCTATTTTTATTGATTTTGAGAGGGGTTCTCTGTGCTTCCTGGATTTTGATGCCTATTTCCTTTCCCAAATTAGGGAAGTTCTCTGCTATAATTTGCTCCATTATACCTTCTGCCCCCTCTCTCTTTCTTCTTCTTCTGGGATCCTAATTATTCTAATATTGTTTCATCTTATGGTATCACTTATCTCTCAAATTCTGCCCTCGTGATCCAGTAGTTGTTTATCTCTCTTTATCTCAGCTTCTTTATTTTCCATCATTTGGTCTTCTAGATCACTGATTTTCTCTTCTGCCTCATTTAACCTAGCAGTTAGCTCCCCCATATTTGATTGCACCTCATTAATAGCCTTTATGATTTCGACTTGGTTAGATTTTAGTTCTTTTACTTCTCCAGAAAGGGTTTCTCTAATAACTTCCATGCTTTTTTCAAGCCCAGCTAGTATCTTTAAAGTGATGATTCTGAACTCTAGATCAGATATCGTACTAATGTCTGTATTGAGTAGGTCCCTGGCAGTCGGTACTACCTCTTGTTCTTTTTGTTGAGGTGATTTTTTCCATCTTGTCATTGTGTCCAGAGGAGAATAGATTAATGAGAGAACAAGATGCTAACAGGGTAACAATGTCCCCAGAAAATATACTCTAAACAAATCAGAAAAGACCTGAAGCAGTGGGAAAAGAAAGGGAAAGAGAGAAAAAAGAAAAAGAAGAAGCTAAAGATAAAGATGGAAATTATAAAACATTTTTTTTAAAGATTTTATTTATTTATTTGACAGAGAGAAACACAGCGAGAGAGGGAACACAAGCAGGGGAGTGTGAGAGGGAGAAGCAGGCTTCCCACCAAGCAGGGAGCCTGATGCAGGGCTCGATCCCGGGACCCTCAGATCATGACCTGAGCCGAAGGCAGACGCTTAATGACTGAGCCACCCAGGCACCCCAATTATAAAACATTTTATAAAAGGAATTGATAAGAAGTTGTTTGAAAAAAGAAAGAAGAGGATTTAAAAAAAAAGAAAAAAATGGGAGAGAATGTGATCAGGCAGGGGAGTAGAAAAAAAACATACACTAGATATTTAGGGTATATTTTGATCTGTTAGAAGAAACTATCTCTAAATTTTAAAGAGAGAACAACTTATATATATATGCCAAAAGTACAGGTAGCTACTATGAAGGGATAGAATATGACTCTAAAAATGAAAAATAAAAATGTTTTTTAAAAAAGGGATTGATAAGATGTTGGTTGAAAAAGGGAAAAATAAAAATAAAAAAAAAAGGACAGTTAAAAAAAAATTAACTTTGAAGGACTACAGAATCATGGTAAAAAAGCCATGGATTCTATGTGCAGTATTCCCCTAGCGCTGGAGTTCTGCCATTCTCATTGATCGGTAAACTTGGTCTTGGCTGGCTGTTCTCGCTGATCTTCTGGGGAGGGGCCTGTTGCCGTGGTTCCCAAATGTCTTTGCCAGAGGCGGAATTGCCCCACCCTTGCCCCCTCCTGGCTAAGTAATCTGCTTGGGTTTGCTCTCCGGAGCTTTTGTTCCCTGCAAGCTTTCCGTACAGCTTTGGAGGCAGGGAGTGAAAATGGTGGCCTCCCAATCTCCGCTCCGGAGGAGCTGAGAACTAGGGGCCCCTCTCCTCAGTGCGCCCCCAGAGAAAAACAGTCACTCACTCCCGTCTCCCTGGTCTCCGGCCTCACTCCGTGCTCACCCGGCCTGTGACCGAGCATTTCTATCTCTGGCACCCGACCCCGGGTGGAGTCTCCAAACCCAGCAGATCCCTGCGGTGCGCTCCCGCACCTCTCCTCCCAGGGGAACAAGGTGAGTCTCCCCGGATCTGCCGCTTGTGGGGTCCCTGCTGGAGGAGCAGGGGCCCGACTGTGCCACGGATCATGGTTTATGGCAACCCCGAGCTGAGAGCCCGCGCCTTGGCTCCGTCTCTGCAGCCAGCTTCCCCACTCTGATACCTGGGAGCTCTGCCACACTCAGGCACCCCCGGTCTTTCTGTGACCCCGAGGGTCCTGAGACCACACTGTCCCGGAGGGTTCCACCCCCCGCTTAGCCACCAGAGTGACGTCCCTCGGCGGAGCAGACTTTTAAAAGTTCCGATTTTGTGCTCCGCGGCTCTATCACTTGCCAGAAGCGGCCGACGGAGGCCCCTCCCCCGCCGTCTATCCTCCTGAATATCACCTCGGATTCACTTCTCCGCACGTCCTACCTTCCAGAAAGTGGTCGCTTTTCTGATGAGAGAGTTGTTGCTCTTCTTTTCTTCGATCTCCTGTTGAGTTTGTAGGTGTTCAGAATGGTTTGATCCCGATCCAGCTGAATTCCTGAGACCAGACGAAATCCAGGTCTCCTACTCCTCTGGCATCTTGCTCCGCCCCCTGAAATATTGTACCCTTTGACCAACATCTCCCCATTTCCTCCACCCGACCCCCAGCCCCTGGTAACTACCATTCAAGGCTCTGTTTCTATGAGTTCAGTCTTCTTAGATTCCACTTTATATATAAGCGATATCAACAGTATCTATGCTCATAAGGTCATTTCTCTGTGATTGAAGTGTTGTATAATGGTGGTTACTATACTTGTCTATACTCTGCTCTACTCTACTCTACTATACTATATAATTAATATACTATACACTCCACATTCAGACCTGCCACATTGATAGCCTGGAGCCAGACATAGAGAGAACATATACACCACGGAAATTGGCAAATGCTACACATCAGGGCCCGTCCCCTTTCCCACTCCCCCATAGAGCCAGTTGTTAAACCTTTAATAGCACACCATTGCTTCAAAATCATCTCTATCCTAACTTCCTGTGGCTGCCTTCCCTGATCCCTAGTCTAGGTCAGATCCTCATGTGCCATGACTTCATAGGTTTGAATTCCTTCCTTGCAAACTCTTTTTTTTTTTTTTATTATGTTATGTTAGTCACCATACAATACATCATTGATTTTTGATGTAGTGATCCACAAGTCATTGTTTTCATGTAACACCCAGTGCTCCATGCAGTACATGCCCTCTTTAATAGCCATCACCAGGCTAACCCAGCCCCCCACCCCCCTCCCCTCTAGAACCCTCAGTTTGTTTCTCAGAGTCCATAGTCTCTCATGGTTCATCTCTTCCTCCAATTTTCCCCCCTTCATTTTTCCCTTCCTTCTCCTAATGTCCTCCATGCTATTCCTTATGTTCCACAAATAAGTGAAGCCATATGATAACTGACTTTCTCTGCTTGACTTACTTCACTTAGCATAATCTCCCCCAGTCCCATCCATGTTGATGTAAAAGTTGGGTATTCATCCTTCCTTTTTTTTTTCTTTTTTTTTAATTATGTTATGTTAATCACCATACATTACATCATTAGTTTTTGATGTAGTGTTCCATGATTCATTGTTTGCATATAACACCCAGTGCTCCATTCAGTATGTGCCCTCTTTAATGCCCATCACCAGGCTAACCCATCCCCCCACCTCCTCCCCTCTAGAACCTTCAGTTTGTTTCTCAGAGTCCATAGTGTCTCATGGTTCCTCTCCCCCTCTGATTCCCCCCCCTCATTTTTCCCTTCCTGTTATCTTCTTCTTTTTTTATTTTTAACATATAATGTATTATTTGTTTCAGAGGTACAGGTCTGTGATTCAACAGTCTTACACAATTCACAGCGCTTACCATAGCACACACCCTCCCCAATGTCCATCACCCAGCCACCCCATCCCTCCTACCCCCCACCACTCCAGCAACCCTCAGTTTGTTTCCTGAGATAAAGAATTCCTCATATCAGTGAGATCATATGATACATGTCTTTCTCTGATTGACTTATTTCGCTCAGCATAGGGTATTCATCCTTTCTGATGGCTGAGTAATATTCCATTGTCTATATGGACCACATCTCCTTTATCCGTTCATCTGTTGAAGGGCAACTAGGCTCTTTCCACAGTTTAGCTATTGCGGACATTACTGCAATGAACATTGGGGTGCATATGGCCCTTCTTTTCACTACATCTGTGTCTTTGGGGTAAATACCCAGGAATGCAATTGCTGGGTCATAGGGTAGCTCTATTTTTAATTTTTTGAGGCACCTCCACACCGTTTTCCAAAGTGGCTGTACCAACTTGCATTCCCACTAACAGTGTAAGAGGGTTTCCCTTTCTCCACAACCTCTCCAACATTTGTTGTTTCTTGCCTTGTCCATTTTTGCCATTCTAATTGCTGTAAGGTGGTGTCTCAGTGTGGTTTTGATTTGAATTTCTCTGATGGCTAATGATGATGAACATTTTTTCATGTGTCTATTAGCCATTTGTATGTCTCCTTTGAAGAAGTGTCTGTTCATGTCTGCTGCCCATTTTTTGACTTGCTTATTTGTTTTTTGGGTGTTGAGTTTGAGAAGTTCTTTATAGATCTTGGATACCAGCCCTTTATCTGTAGTGTCATTTGCAAATATCTTCTCTCATTCTATGGGTTGGCTCTTTGTTTTGTTGACTATTTCCTTTGCTGTGCAGAAGCTTTTTATCTTGATGAAGTCCCAAAAG
>NC_058404.1:196462309-196687253 GCF_002201575.2 Neomonachus schauinslandi
GAAAGAAGTTGCTGTGGGCGATGTCAAAGAGGTTACTGCCTATGTTCCTCATCTAGGATTTTGATGGATTCCTGTCTCACATTGAGGTCTTTCATCCATTTTGAGTTTATCTTTGTGAATGGTGTTAGAGAATGGTCGAGTTTCATTCTTCTGTATATAGTTGTCTGATTTTCTCAGCACCATTTATTGAAGAGACTGTCTTTTTTCCATTGCATATTTCTCCCTCTTCATCAAAGATTATTTGACCATAGAGCTGAGGGTCCATATCTGGGCTCTCTCTTCTGTTCCATTGGTCTATATGTCTGTTTTTGTGCCAGTACCATGCTGTCTTGGTGATCACTGCTTTGTAATATAGCTTGAAATCGGGCAATGGGATGCCCCCAGCTTTGTTTTTCTTTTTCAACATTTCCTTGGTGATTCAGGGTCTTTTCCAATTATTAGAAATTATTATCAACAACTATATGCCAATAAATTGAGCAACCTGGAAGAAATGGATGCCTTCCTGGAAACCTATAAACTCCCAAGACTGAAACAGGAAGAAATTGACAACCTGAGTAGGCCAATAACCAGTAACGAAATTGAGGCAGTGATCAAAAATGTCCCAAAAAACAAGAGTCCAGGGCCTGATGGATTCCCTAGGGAATTCTACCAAACATGCAAAGAAGAAATAATACCTGTTCTCTTGAAGCTGTTTCAAAAAATAGAAACAGAAGGAAAGCTTCCAGAATGATTCTATGAGGCCAGCATCACCTTAATCCCCAAACCAGGCAAAGACCCCATCAAAAAAGAGAATTTCAGTTGGATATCCCTGATGAATATGGATTCCAAAATCCTCAACAAAATCCTAGCTAATTGGATCCAACGATATTTTAAAAGGATCATCCACCATGACCAAGTGGGATTTATCCCTGGGATGCAAGGGTGGTTCAACACTCACAAATCAGTCAATGTGATAGAACACATTAATAAGAAGAGAGAGAAGAACCATATGGTCCTCTCAATCGATGCAGAGAAAGCATTTGACAAAATACAGCATCCTTTCCTGATTAAAACCCTTCAGAGTATAGGGATAGAGGGAATATTCCTCAAGTTCATAAAATCCATCTATGAAAAACCCACAGCGAATATCATCCTCAATGTGGAAAAGTTGAGAGCCTTTCCCTTATGATCAGGAACACGTCAAGGATGCCCACTCTCACCACTGTTGTTCAACATACTACTAGAAGTCCTAGCAACAGCAATCAGACAACAAAAAGAAATAAAAGATATTCAAAATTGCAAAGAAGAAGTCAAACTCTCTCTTTTCACAGATGACATGATACTTTATGTGGAAAACCCAAAAGACTCCACCCCCAAATTACTAGAACTCATCCAGCAATTCAGTAATGTGGCAGGATACAAAATCAATGCACAGAAATCAGTTGCTTTCTTATACACTAACAATGCAACTGTAGAAAGAGAAATTAGAGAAACGATTCCATTTACAATAGCACCAAAAATCATGAGATACCTCGGAATAAACCTAACCAAAGAGGTAAAGGATCTATACTCTAGGAACCACAGAACACTCATGAAAGAAATTGAAGAAGACACAAAAAGATGGAAAAACATTCCATGCTCATGGATTGGAAGAATAAACATTGTTAAAATGTCTATTCTACCCAGAGCAATCTATACCTTCAATGCCATCCCGATCAAAATTCTAATGACGTTTTTCAAAGTGCTGGAACAAACAATCCTAAAGTCTGTATGGAATCTTCTCATTTTGTAATTACACATTAACAGTGAATGGAACTATTAAATATGTAGAATCTATACTCTATAGGAGCAGAACTCTTGCTGGGTTTTGCACACTATTACAATGTCCCTGGCAAAAAAATGATGCCAAACTCATAAGAAATTCTTAATAAATAACTGGAGGGTAATAACAAACATAAAATATTGGAAATACTTAACTTGATTTGAAATCCTCATGCCCTTTTAAGGGAGAATAACAATTTATTATCTTAACACTGAATGAGAATTCTTAGGAAGAAATTTTCTTCTTTTGGAGTAATACTGATAAGCTATTTGAAGTTAAAAGGAGTGCCTCCTGAGGACTGGGTGTTAGAAGGAGCTAAGACACAAAGGATGTGGCTAAACCACCTGTGTGAGAGAAGAGGAATGGGTAGCCTGATAGCATGAGAGTGGAGGACTAAGGGCTGTGAACTCACCAGTGAGAAATCCCCTGTGGTTGGGTGGCCAGAGAAAGTTTAAGAAAAAGGATGTCTGGTATTTCATTGGAAGTTTTTGTTGACATGAGGTAACTCTTGGCTCTTGTCTTCCTCCCTAACCATGCACAAGATGCTGTGTGTGGGCACACAAGTGTAAATTAAAGGAAGGGCTACATTTCATGCTTGAAGTGATACTACAGTATGTGTTGGATGGCAAAATAATTCATAAACTGAAACAATTGAACATGTACAAGAGTTGAGAATTTGAGGTAGTCATAGTCAAGGAAGACCAGGAATTTAGGAAAACCTTTAGATTTGTAATTCATGAGGCATGTAAGATTTTAAGTTGTTTGTTGCCATTAAGATTGTTCCTCAGATCTTCAGGTGCTGGAAGACTGGTGGTGGTCCTATTTTTAAACCTAGAGCCCAGAAAATTACCTGTGTCTGAAAGTCCCCTTTGAGGAAAGGGAAAGCTTGGAGTCAGCCAGACCTATATTCAAATGCAAGATTAAAAATGTATGACCCCAGGGCGCCTGGGTGGCTCAGTCATTAAGCGTCTGCCTTTGGCTCAGGTCATGATCCCAGGGTCCTGGGATTGAGTCCCACATGGGGCTCCCTGCTCCGCAGGAAGCCTGCTTCTCCCTCTCCTACTCCCTCTGCTTGTTCCTGCTCTCACTATGTCTCTCTCTGTCAAATAAATAAATAAATAAATAAATAAAAATAAAAATGTATGACCCCAGTTCAAGGTCATTATAATCATCCAATAAGAGCTACTGGAGGCTGAATTAAATGGGAGCAGGAAGAGAGGAGTGGCAGATTTTAAGATACATTTTGGACCTCACGTCATCAGTAAGACTTGTTAATAGATTAATACTGAAAATGAAGAAAACAGAGTAGTTGTAAAATCACTCAGATTTCTGAGTATAGTTTCTGAGGGGATGGTGGTATCATTTAGTGAAATGGGGAAAACTGCAGGAGCACCATGGCATGGAAGGGAAATATGTACAATGTCAGTTCAGTGGTGTACTGATGGCCCTTGTTAGAGCAAGGATGGCCAGAGTTGTTGGATGCAAACCTTTCACTTAGCAGGTGGATGCCCAGAAATACTCATGGTGAGGTGCCATGATTAGGATCACACAGCCACCGCCAATGCACTCGCTAGCTGTATCTGTTGACTTCTGCTCTTCAACTCACTTTGTGCTGATCGGCATCCTGTGGGTTAACTTGGATAAAGTTAGAGGTTTGATTCACATGAATAAATGTTTATATTTCAAATCCATTTCTTTTTGAGAAGCAAATGGCAGTAAAAGTATCGGCTTGAGAATGCATATAAAACCTGGTCTGGGAAATTTCCAATATGCATCTTTTATGACTCATTTATTTAATCTTTCCTACTTGCCAGAATTATACATTAAACATTGAATGAAAGGTGGTCAAGTAAATATTATAAAGGAAAAGGGGTAGAGGGGACAGGTAATTGTATATAAATTACCTTTTTCAAAACATGTAATATTGTTCTTGTAGTTCAAGTTTTAATGAACATCAAGCGTAAACCATAGCACCAGGAAAATGCAATTCAGACATGACTTCAAAGAGCTTACAGTATCAAGAAGCCACAGAGACACCTATATTCAAAGTTACAAAGTGCCAAATGAGACATAAATAGACAAGTTCAGAAGACGGAGAAATCATTCTCACTTAGCAATGATCCAAAGATTTGAGTATGTGATAATAATGATGGTTATGTACTGTAAGGAAACCAACAGAAATCATTATATAATATGCATATGGATTGAGGCATATGGCAAAAAAAAAAAAATTGGCTCCACAGAATAATGAATCACTGTATGAAGTGATTAAACTAGGATATGTTTGGGACATGATAAATAGAGAATAATATCACAAATATAAACTGAAATTATGGGAAAGGATGCATCACAGACCAGGATGGAACCTGGACATCTTGCTGATTTAAGCATTAGGTCAGGTTATTTCCCAACATCAAGGTCATTATTACAAATGGAGTGTAACTATACAAAACATGTGGTATGCACGCATTCTTCTAAACACAATTTTGCAAATACTGACTTGGAGGAGACAAGAGAGGTTTTGTGTGGGAGATGTGTCAGGGTTTCCTGACGTCATCACTATTGACATTTAGGGCAGGACAGCTGCTGTGCAGGACTGTTCTGTGCATTGTAGGATGTGTAGCAGCATCCCTGTCCCCTACTCAGAAAGTCCAGAAGCCCTTCCTCAGTCATGGCAATCAAACAACTCTTCAGACATCGTCAAATATCCACTGAGAGGCAAGAACTGTTGAGCTGAACCAGCAAGACATGAAGGATTTGAAAAGCTCCTATAAGAGACTAACCACATGATCTGGGGTGCATTTCCTGAGCTTTCTTACTTTAGTGGCCTCATTTCTGAAAAAGGCATAATATGAGGTGTGTCACAGGGCTCCTGGGAGAAGCCAGTAAGGTGGTGCACATGACACTGAGAAGTGTGTCTGGCACAAGGGAAGGACGTAATCAATGCTATGCTAGATGCTCAGTGTCTTTCCCATCTTGCCTATGTGTTTGTGCAGAATCTCAGGTACAGAAAATCGAGTGGAACCCACTGTTCAGATCATGGGACAACATCAACATTTGTTTAAAGGGCCAAAGCTTCTTTCTTTCTTTCCCTTCATCACTCATTCCTTCTCATGTTTCTTTTCTCATATGGAGGAAACTCACTAGAATGGAGGTCTCTATTATCAAAAATTTTTGTGTGTATGTATGTTTTTAATTTAAATAAATTCCATCTAGCAAGAAACTTCCCTTCCTTCCTTCCTCCCTCCCCTCTTTTTTTTCTTTTCTTTACTTTTCTTTTCTTTTCTTTTCTTTTCTTTCTTTCTTTCTTTCTTTCTTTCTTTCTTTCTTTCTTTCTTTCTTTCTTTCTTTCTAGAAAAAAATTTCTTTCATTTCTTTTCTTTTCTTTCTTTCTTACCTAAGACTAAGTTTTAATATTGATCCAAGATACCTCTACTTCAGTGTCTCCTGACTTCAAGCATACATTAAAATCTCAAGGATGTCTTGTTAAAACAGTTTGCTAGGTCCCACCCCAAATTTTCTGATTCATTAGATCTGGGATGGGGATCTGTTTCTAACAAATTCCCAGGTGATGCTTATGCACCACAATTGGAGTGCCACTACTCCGGTCCATGTCTTCTGGCTGCTGCCTTAGTACTGTATTCATTCATTCTTCTAATGGTGGATGACCTGGCTGTCTCCACTTCTCTGACCCCACAAACAATGCTGAGGTCAGCATCATCCTTGTGCCTGTCCCCTCACACACTGGGTGTGACTTTCCCTAGTTCTGTACTAGGAATGGCATGGCTGGCCCAGGAGATGCATGCATGCTTACTTCATTAGGTACTGCCTGATCACACTTTGGAATGGCTGAGCCTGGCTATGCTCCCACTAACTGTGCCTTAATAGCTTTATCCCCATTTAACTGAAGAGGAACTATGAATCAGGAAGTTAACTAAACTGACTCCTTCTGCTCTGACCATTAACACAGCTAATGAGTGAGGAGTCTTGGTGCAAACCCCAGTGACTCTACCCTGATGGTTGCTTTTAAGATGATCTTTCAGTGGCTTTGAGTTCCACCACAGAATTTTCCACAACTCTCAAACTGACCTTTATTATTCACCTCACCCTAAAGTGTGCATATTTACCCTCCCTGGACCTCACAATCTTATGCTGGAAAACAAGCATTATTTTGTTCCGAATTTTACCAGTTAAAAGAGTAAAGGTGCCTGGTCTTTGTGAGTTTCCCCAGAGTTGGATTGGATTGGCCAGCCTGGTCAAATTCTAATTTTTGTATGGCATGAGTCAATACCTGTGACATATCCCCCATCTCTGCTCACATGAGTCTTAGACTTTTGCCTTGATCTCCACAGACAAGGTGCTGCATCTAAGGATAGAACTCCAGACTTAATGTGATATTCCATAGATACCTATGGCATGTTGGCCTGTCAGTTGCATTGTGACGTTAAAAAAATTACCCTCTACTCATATATGACTGTTAGAGTTGATTAAGCATCTTTATGGCCATGGTCCCATTTGACTTTTATCACCTCTGCTAGGCAATGCCAGGTAATGTCATATTCAAGTGGAGGATAAACTTCCCCGTCAGTGATTCTAGGTCATGTGGTTTATAAGAGATGGGGCTAAAATTCTGAAATGGGCATGTCCTTCCCCTCCACCACATTCTGAAACATCTCTGGACTTCAACTTCCTTCTGCATAAAATGAGTTGGTTCAAGAAGTTGTTGGTTTTTAATCTTTAATAGTTTTATAGTTGAAATCTTAATTACACCATAGGTAGGCTGAATTGTGTCTCCCCCAAATTTATTTATTTATTTATTTATTTATTTATTTATTTATTTATTTATTTTTATGTTCAGTTAGCCACTGTATACTACATAATTAGTCCTTGATGTAGTGTTCAACGATTCATTAGTTAAGTATAACACCTAGTGATCATCACCACATATGCCCTCCTCAATACCCATCACCTGTTAACCCTACCCCCACTCCCCTCCCCTCTGAAACCCCCAGGTTATTTCTCGGGGTCCATGGTCTCCCATGGTTCATCTCCCTCTCTGATGTCCCCCCCTTTCAATTTCCCTCCCTTCCCCTATGGTCCTCCGTGCTATTGCTTATGTTTCACATATGAGTGAAACCATATGATAATTTTCTTTCTCTGCTTCACTTATCTCACTTAGCATAATCCCCTCCAGTTCCATCCATGTTGATGCAAATGGTGGGTATTTATTGTTTCTGATGGCTGAATAATATCCCATTGTGTATATGTACCACATCTTTATCCATTCATCTCTTGAAGGGCATCTCGGCTCCTTCCACAGTTTGGTTATTGTGTACATTGTTGCTATGAACATTGGGGTGCAGGTGCCCCTTCAGATCACTACATTTGTATCTTTGGGGTAAATACCCAGTAGTGCAATTGCTGGGTTGTAGGGTAGCTCTGTTATTAACATATTGAGGAACCTCCATACTATTTTCCAGAGTGGCTGTACCAACTTGCATTCCCAGCAACAGTGTAAGAGGGTTACCCTTTTTCCACATCCTCGCCAACATTTGTTGTTTCTTGTGTTTGTTTGTCTCCCAAATTTATAATCATAATCCCCATTATCTCAGGATGTGACCCTACTGGGAAATGTGATCTTTGCAGATGTAACTAGTTTGAATAAGGTCATATTGGAGCAGGGTGGGCCCCTACTCCAATATGACTGGTGTCCTTATAAAAGGAGGGAATTTGAACACAGGAATACACAGGATGATATAGCAGAAACCAAGAAATGGCACAGATAACCAGCAAACCACCATAAGCTGGAAAACAGGCCTACTCCTATAGCCCTCAGAAGGAATCAGCACTGCCAACACCTTGATTTCCAACTTCTGGTCTCCAGAAGCATATGAGAATAAATTTCTGTTGTTCTAAGCTCCCCAGTTTATGGTACTTTGTCCCGGCAGCCTTCGGAAACTAATGCACACCCTAATATATTCAGTGGATTCCAGTTGATAGGTCTCTTCCTTTTCAAATCTGGTTCCTACGTGTTACATAGAATGTCCCTTTAGCTGGGGAAGGGAGTAGTGAGGCAAATGAGGGTAGAGCTTTCTCTTTCTGCATCTAGGACCCATTTGTGGGGCTAGTCACTCCTCATCACTGAGAAGAAGTACAGATGTCTTTGCAGGTGCTGTCAAGCCAGAGACTGGAGAGAGGAGGGCACCCTCTTCTTCCCGTTCCAGGGACTGTCTTGCTCACCCATCTTCACCTTGAATTCACACTGCACCAAATGGAGGTTAGGACCCAGGCAAATGTGCCCTAAATTAATGTAAACCTGTGAGTCCCTGGTCTGGTATAAAGCCACAGAAAGTGGAGATTGTGTGCCTTGCTTAAGGCATTAGAATTAAACAATCTTTTCAAAAAACATCTCACCCCACGGGTCACAGTTAATCACCCTTGGCTTAAGCAAAAGACATCTTTAGCAAAAGGACTCATTTGCCATCCTCAGTGTGTTACAGGAATCTAGAGAAGAATTATGCCCCTTGTCTAGGTTCTCTGGCTCTTCCATGTCACAAGGGAAATAGGCTGTAAGCTCAATGGATACAGGGTCAGGGACACACCCTCTTGCGCTCTGTCACCCCTCAGCTGACCCTTAGATATCACCCACAGGCCTCTCCCCTCTTCACCTCATTCTCCACAGCTGTACTGTCTCCACCCTCTTCCCCAGGATCCAGCAACACTTGCCTCCAAAATAATACACATAGTTTGCCTGCCTGTACCCTCTTGGGTCTTAGAATTTTTCAGTCCCAGACAATTACATTTGAGTGGCCTTTCTCTTATCCCCCATAACCAAGCTCCCCACCCCTCCACCCCAAGGGAAGCATGGGTTCTCGGCATGAGGTCTGCCGAGTCACCAGGAAAAGGGAAGGCTCTCTTCCCACACAAGGGCTGAAGGTTTGGAAAAGAAATCATGGAGTCACGTGAGCCCTGGGTTGCATCTGCTCCTGCCTTGGAAGGTCTCCAAGCAAACCCATCTCTTCATCATTGGAGCTCTTTCTTTCCCAAAGCCTTATCTGATTAATTCTTTTATTTACCCAACATTAAGCACCTACCGTGTGCTGGGCAATACTCTAAGGACTTAGCACACAACAGTGAACAAAACAGATAAAGTTCCTTGTTCTAGTGAAGTTGATGTTTCAATGGGTGGGGGTGGGGAGCAGGAAATAAACTGCAAATATAATAATAATCAAGTGAGGCATATATTCCAGGAGGTGATTTGAGTCATAAGAACAAGAAAAGAAGAGGGGCACCTGGGTGGCTCGGTCGTTAAGCGTCTGCCTTCGGCTGGGGTCATGATCCCGGAGTCCTGGGATCGAGCCCCACATCGGGCTCCTTGCTCGGCGGGAAGCCTGCTTCTCCCTCTCCCACTCCCCCTGCTTGTGTTCCCTCTCTCGCTGTCTCTCTCTCTGTCAAAAAATAAATAAAATCTTAAAAAAAAAAAAAAAAGAACAAGAAAAGAAGAGAAAGAAGTGGAATGGAGAGTGTGTGTTATAGAATTAAACAGGGTGGCAGGATGGATCTCTCCAAGAAGGCGACATTTGCACAAAGACTTGCAGGATGAGGTGAGGGAGTTATCCACATAGATATCTGGCAAAACAGCATTCCAGGAGACAGAATAGTATTCCAGAAGACAGACCAAAGATGGGACCATGTTTGGCATGTTTAGGGAGCAGCAAGAAGCCTAGTGTGGCCGGAGCAAAGTGAGGGCAAGAGAGAGGCATCTATGTAACCGACACGAGGAATTCATATACATACTATATAAACTTTTAGACACTGCCTTTCCTAATAAGAAGTAATTTTACTGAAAGCATCCCTCAACCCCTTGTACCCCTATTCTGAAATATCTCACAAAGTGAAATACACTGAAATTTCTGGGCAAACTCATGTCCCCTCCACACACAAAAATAACCAAAGCCACATTGCTTTCCCTGCTCCCTCCCTCTCTCCCTGGCCCCTGAGGTATTCTCAGACCCTTCAGAGAGCACTAGAATTTCAGTAAACATAGGTTAATGTGATATAACTGGAAGAGGCATGAGAAGTCCTGTGATTTGGTAATTTCCTAACCAGTTTTTTCAGCAACATTTATCTACTATGTACCAGTAAGTCATATATTGAATAGCAGACACAGTTATTATTAGCAACATTATAATTACTGTACAAGAGTCCAAAAGCTGGGAATACTAAAATGAAACAAGAAATAGCCCCTGCCTCAAATAAAAAAAAAGTGGATAGAAATGGAGAAAAAGATTTCCCATCATACAATAAGAGTGCTATACATATTCCAGACAGTTTTCTGAACATTTTCCATGTGTTATTCCTCTTGCATCCATCAAGTCATAAAGAGAAAGAGATACTGAGAGGTTAACAAGCTTCCCTCAGTTAAAACAATAAGTGTGTGGAAAAAGTGGAATTCCTTCTCTGTCTGATTCCTGAGCCTCCTAATGCACTCTGCTGGCATACAATTAGAACCAGAACAACACATACACTTAAGTGTTAAAGAAAAAAGAGAGGAGCAGCCATTCATTCTCCATCTGTGGAGTAAGAGGAAAGCCACCAAAAACTACAGTACAGTGATGTGTCAGGTTTACAAGTGGGGAAAGGGCATTCCTGTGAAGGAAACACATGCAGAGAACATGAAAAACATAAGGAGCCTAGCTGAGCTAGCAGGAGATGGGGTGGGAAAGGGAGTTTGAGGCCATGTTTTGAAAGCCTTGTGATCCTTGTTTAGGAGCTTGTGTTTTATACTGGGTGTAATCAAATTCCATCCTGCTGACCATGAGAGATGATGGACTCTGAAAAACAAACAGGGTTCTAGAGGGGAGAGGGGTGGGAGGATGGGTTAGCCTGGTGGTGGGTATTGAGGAGGGCACATTCTGCATGGAGCACTGGGTGTTATGCACAATGAATCATGGAACACTTCATCTAAAACTAATGATGTAATGTATGGGGATTAACATAAGAATAAAAAAAAAAATTCCATCCTGCTGAATGCACAATTTTACTCAACCCTATACAAAATTGGTGAATTACTCTCCTTTTCCATGTCATATCTACCTTATTTCCTGGGTTGTCAGAAGGCTAATAATGTGGCACCCACTTCTGAAAACATACTTCCTTTACGTAGTCAATGAGCAGTTATAAAATTAATGAAATATATGTTCAGATTGTTATGCCAAGCAACCTGGCAAACCTTGGGGATAGAATAGGCACTTGTCAATATTGGATGGTTGATTGGTTTGTTGACTGACTGGTTGATTGGATTGGTAGTACACTTTGTTGATAGAATGTATAAATGAATTTCTATAAGATCCCTAAATTCAGAGCCTGTTTCCTGTTTATTCCTCCATTCTCCTCATGCTTAATACCATACCTCATATATAGTTGGTCTCACTCACTAATTACTGTTTGAATGAAAGATAAGATGAACAAGTGAATGAATATGTTTATAAATGACTGTATGATCATATAAATGAGTGGACAAATTGAGTGCATGAACAAAGTGAATGAATGAACAAATGTGTCAATGTTCCACCCAATCTGTCTTTCCCTACAGGGAGTAGAGACTTTTAACTGCACACAACACATTCTCTCTGTACTGTTTTCAACCTCTCTCCTCCAAAACACAACCCAGAAGTAGCCCATATTGCTGGGGAGAGGACCCAAAAACACAGAGATACTGGCACTGTCACTGTGGTTTTGTTAGTATTTAATTAAACTTTTAAAATATGAGATGATTGTAGAGTCTCATGTAGTTATAAAACATAAAACAAAAAGCTCTAGAGTGCCCATTACTCAGTGGTAATATCTTGTAAAACTGTAGTACAGTATCACAATCAGGATACGAACATTGAAAGAGACAAGATACAGAACATCTCCATCACTGCCAAGATCCCTCATGATGCCATTTTATAGCTACACCCCCTCCCCTGACCTTCCCTTCCCGGTATCCACACATTTCCTTCCCATCTTCCCAGTCCCTGATAAACATTTATCTGTTTTCCATTTCTAAAATTTTCTCATTTCAAGAATCTTAGATAAATGAAATCATACAATAAGTACCTTTTGGAATTGACTTCTTCCACCCAACATAATTCTCTGGAGATTCATCCAAGTTGTTGTGTGTATCAATAATTCATTCCTTTTTATCTCTGAGTAGTATTTGGTCATATGGATGTACCTCAGATTATTTAATCATTCACCCATTGAAGGACATACGTGTTCTTTCCAGGTTTTTTTTTTTTTTAGTACTATCAATGATAAGCTGTATTTGTGTACACATTTTTGTGTGAACATAAATTTTCATTTCTCTGGGATAAATGACCAGGGTGGGGGTGGAGAGGCATCTGTTAGACATTAGTGCTTTAAGAATCTGCAAAACTGTTCTCCAGAGTCCCTGTATCTTTGTACCTGAGTGACCTAGTGAGGATATGGAGATACGAGATCACTCACACATTGCTGCTGGAAATGTAAAGTGGTATAGGAACTCTGTACACCCACTTGGTTGTATGTCAGCCATTCTAATAGGTTACATATTGATATCTCATTGAGGTTTTAATTTGCATTTTTTCTAATAGCTCATGATGTGGAACATCTTTTCATGTGCTTATTTGCCATCTGTGTATCCTCTTCTGTGAAATGTCTGCTCATGTCTTTAGCCCATTTTCTAATTGAATTTCTTCCTATTGAGTTTTGAGAGCCCTTTAAATAGTCTAGATATTAGTTCTTTGTCAGATATGTGGTTTGCAAATGTTTCCTTCCAGTCTATAGTTTGTCTTTTATCCTCTTAACAGCCCATTACAGAGCAAAAGGTTTTCATTTTTATGAAGTCTGACTCACCCATTTTTTTCTCTTATGAATTATGCTTTTGGTGTCAAGTCTAAGAACTCTTTGCCTAGCCCTTGATTGGAAGATTTTGCCCATTTTTTTTTTCTAAAAGTTTTATCATTTTACATTTTGTATTTAAGGCAATGATCCATCTCGAGTTAATATTTATATAAAGTGTGAGACTTAGGTCGAGGTTCATTTTTTTCATTGCCTCTGGTTGTCCAATTACACCAGTCCCGTTTGTTGAATACACTATCTTTCTGCCATTGATTCACTTTTGCACCCTTGTCAAAAATGAGTTGGACACATCTGTGTGTCTGGATTCTCTGTTCTATTCCATTGCTCTGTGTGTCTATCTTTCTCCCAATACCACACCATCTTGATTACTGTAGCCATATAAGTCTTGCAATTGGGTCAATTAATTCTTATATCTTTTTTTTCTTCAAAATTGTTTTGGCTATTCTAGTTCCTTTGCCTTTCCATATAAATTTTGGGACAATCTTATCTATAGCTATGAAACAAATCTTGTTGTGATTGCGATAGTAATTGTATTCAGCAAGTTCCCAGCATAAAACACACCAAAAAAATTAATTATATTCCATATACTAGCAATAATAAGTGGACACTGAAATTACAGTACCATTTATAACCATTACAAAGAATAAAAGGACACTTAGGCGTAAATCTAAGAAAACATGTACAGGATGTGCTAAAAGTCACAAAATGCTAATGAAAAAAATCAAAGGTGATCTAAATAAATGTAGAGATATACTTTGTTCATGGATTGGAAGATTCAATATAGTGAAGACATCCATCTCTTCGATTTCCTTACTACTTACAGGTCAATTCAAATGATCTATTTCATATTGGGTGAATAGTAGTATTTTTTTTATTTTTTGAAGAATTACTCTGTTTCATCTAGGTTGTCAAATCTATGTGTGTAGAGTTGTTCATATATCCTCTTATTATCCTTTTGATGTCATCGGGGTCTATAGTAATATCTCCTCTCCTTCCTGATAGTGGTAATTTCTGTCTTCTCTTTTTTTTCTTTGTCAGTATTTCTTTTTTTTTTTTTTAAGATTTTATTTATTTATTTGAGAGAGAGAGAGAGAGAGCAGGGGGAAGAAGCAGAGGGAGAGGCAGAAGCAGGCTCCAGGCTGAGCAGAGAGCCCGACATGGGGCTCGATCCCAGGACCCTGGAATCATGACTTGAGCCAAATGCAAATGCTTAACCGATTGAGCCACCCACGTGCCCCTCCTTGTCAATATTTCTAAAAGTTTGTAAATTTTATTGATCTTTTAAAAGCAACAGTTCTTTATTTCATTGATTTTTCTCTAAAGTTTTTCTGTTTTCAATTTCATTGATTTCTGTTATTATCTTTATTATGTCCTTCCTTCTGCTTCCTTTGGGTTTATTTTGTTCTTTTGTTTTTTCTTAGTTTCCTAAGGTGGGAACTAGATCATTGATTTGACATTTTATTTTCTCATATATGTAACTAGGACTACAAATTTCCATTGAGCATTGTTTTAGCTATAGCCCACAAAATTTGTATATCACACTGTCATTTGCATTCAATTCAATGTTTTTTGTTCATTTCACTTAAGATATCTTCTCTGACTCATGAATTATTTAGAAGTGTGTTGTTGAATTTTCAAGTGTTGGGAGATTTTCCTGTCGTCTTTATTAGTGATTTTCAGTTGGTTCCACATGGGTCAGAGAACATGTAACATAGGATTTGAAGTCATGAATTTGTTGAGGTTTGTTTTATCGCCCAAGATGTAGACTATCTTGATATATGTTTCATGGTCCTTAAATAAAGGTATATTGTGATACTGTTGGGCGCAGTGTTTTATAAATGTTGATTAGGTCCTCTTAATTGATAGCATGTCAAGTTCTTCTGTGTCCTTGATGATCTTCTGTCTGGTTGTTCTATTAATTGTTGAGAGAGAGGTGCTGACGTTTCCAACTATAACTGTGGATTTGCCTATTTCTCCCTTCAGTCTCATCTATTTCTAGTTTCCATATTTTGCAGCTGTTTTTGATCCATATACATTTAGGATTGCTACATCTTCTTGGTGGATTGGTCCTTTTACCATATATGTTCCTTTTGTGATAATTTTTTCTCTGAAGTTTTCTTCATCTGATATTAATATAGTCACTCCTACTTTCTTTTGATTAATATTTGCAAATTAATTAAAATTAAAATTAATATTTTTTTTTATCCTTTTACTTTCAACCTACCTGTGTTATTATATTGGAAGTGAGTTTCTTGCAGACACAGTTGAGCCATACTCATGAGTTTTTATCCAGTCTGCCAATATATGTCTAGATTAAATGTGAATGTGACCATTTACATTTAATGTAATTACTTATGTTAGGGCTTGAAACTGACATTTAGATTTTGGTTTATGTTTGTTCCTGCTATTTGCATTTCTGTCTTCTTTTTCCTACCTGCTGTGGACACTTTTTTTTTTTATAATTACATTTTGATTTATCTATAGAGTATATGAGTATATCATTTTGAATGGCTTGCTCTAAGTATTAACATTATATACATAAAACTTAACGTGGTCTACTGGTGGTGTCATTTTAGCAGTTCAAGTAAAGTGTAGAAACCCTACCACCCTCTACATCCCTCAACCCCTTCTCATTTATAATCAGCTTAAATATTTCCTCTACATACACCTAGAACCACACAGTGTTATAGTTTTCACTTCAACCATGAAACATAATTTGGAAACTCAAAAGGAAGAGGAAAGTCTATTTGTCCATATTTCAGCATACTGTGTTTTTTTGTTCTTCCTGGTGTCCCAAGGTTCTTTTCTTTAACATTTCCTTTCTGTTTAGAGAACTTCTTTGAGCCATTTGTTAGAGTAGGTATGCTAGTGTCAAATTCTATTTCTCTTCACCTATGTATGTCTTGATTTCCCCTGCATTCCTAAAACATATTTTTACTGTATATAGTATTCTGGCTTTATAGTTCTTTTTAATTTTTTTCAGCACTTGAAAAAATGTTGTGCCATTTTCTTCTGATCTCCATAATTTCTGATGAGAAATCCACTCCCATTTGAATTGTTATTCCCCCAGGAGGTAAAGTACTAAATAATTTCTTGCTACTTCCAAGGTATTTTGTCTTTAGTTTTCAGAAATTTGACTATGATATATCTTGGTATGAATTTCTTTGGGCTTACCTTGTTTGGGTTCACTCAGCTTCTCAAACATGTAGGTTTATAAGTCTTTTACAAAATCAGGAATTCATCAGTAATTATCCCTTTGGGTATTTTTTTCAATTCCACCTTCGTTCTCCCCTCTTTGTAGGAACTTTCATGACACCAGTGTTAAATCTTTTGTTATAGACCCACACACCTCTAAGGCTCCCTTTGTTCACTTGTTTGTTTCACCCCATTTTCTTTGTGTTCTTCAGACTGGATCATTTCTGTTGTTTTCCTTCCAGTTCATTGATTCTTCTGTCCTTCCCTTTCCATCCTGCTACTGAGCCCACCCATTCAGGTTCTTGCTACAGCAATTGTATTTTCACTCCTAAAATTTCCATTTGGTTCTTCTTTATATCTTCTATTACTTTGCTGAGAATTTTTATTTCTTTGCTAAGATTCTTATTTTTTCATTTGTCTCAAGCTGTTCTTCATGGTTCACTAAAGAATTTTTGTAATAGCTCTTTAAAATCTTTGTCAGAAAATTCTGGCATCTCTATCATCTCTGTTGGTATCTATTAATTGCCTTTCTTTCATCAACCAGAACTTGCTCATTCTTAGTATGATGAGCTATTTTAAATTGAAACTTTACAACTTGGGTTTTATGTGAAGGTGGGAGTTCTCCTCCTGACTCCCCCTTGTTTGGGAGGTGAGGGGTAGGAGTGCTCATTATAACTCTCACTAGGCCTCTTTTGACACATCCAATGTGTGGAAGGGTGGTGAACGCCTCACTGCTACCCAGTGAGGAAACCCACATGGTATCCACAGACACTGCAATGGGGAAGGGGCTCATTGCCGCCTGGCAGGAATGAAAGTTCCAGCTCTCTCCTCAGCCTCCTCTGACACCACTCCAGCAGGAGGTTTGGGGCCTCTTGTGACAACCTGGGAGGAGAGAGGTCTAGCTCCCCACTCAGCCTTTGCTGGCTTGGGTGGACCACAGTTTTTTGTGGTGTTTGGGTACAATAAAGTGGTTGTTTTCTAGATGTTTTCTGTCTTGCTTGCCTGCCCCTTTCCTGTTCCTCTGGGTAGAGGTTAGACTTTTTTGAAGCTGTTTTTATCTGTGCCTTTTGGCATTTCTGAGTTGCTGGCTTCTTCAGCTCCAAGTCTGGGACATGTGAAGCAAAAAGAAAAGTCAGACTCACCACCTTGTTTCTTTTGGTGGTCTAGAAGTCTCCAGCCTGTCTACTAGCTCCCCACATTTCAGAGTTTCCATGTGCTTTTGTTAACATAACGTCTAGGGTGTTTAGTTGTACTTAGTGGAAAAAAACAGGTCGAAGTCCATCTCTTCCATCTTTCCAGAAGGACGAGTCTCAAGGCGTTTTTCAAGGTTTCTATGGAAATATTAAATTGCTCACACATTTGGCCTCAACTGAGACATTTATGTATTTCTTAATAACGCATTTACTTGACTTTACCAGAATTCCAACTCTCAGAACAAACAAAAAGCCAGCAGGAAGGGAGAGGACAAAGTCATAGAAGTTTTCCTGAGTCAGGAGACTGTTAGTTGCCACTTATAAAAAAGAAAACTCCTGAGAATTAATTCAGATAGAAACTGCTTATTTTTTATTTAATGTTGCTGAAACCTCGATTTGACGGCATTCACTCAGAAATCCCAATTTTAAAAATAATCTTGCATGCTCAACTTTTGGTTAGATATCATTAAAAAACTTCCCTACCTTTTGAAACAGTAGAGACTCAGGAAAGTAATTCACTTCTTGATGACTCAGATCCTAATTCTAAGCTTCTGGGGCAGCTTTGCTTTCTCTCTGCCAGGCAATTGCAAGCTCCCAATGCTCTTTTCACAGATACCATTCCCACATCCCTAACCCTGGCTTATAATGTTCTGGGGGATTGGAAATGAGAATACCATGCTTGGCAGAGTTTTGGGTAGATCAAGAGCCAAATGCTTGAGTTGAGGACACAGGGTCTCTCCTACCATGAGACAGGCAGGGGATTTGACTCATGGTGAGTTTGATAATTTTAGTGTCACTAAATAATTTAAACAATGCAATATTCTTAGTTATACTAAGGATGGCTGAGATTGCCAAACAAGCAGAAGTTAAAGCAAAAAAAAAAAAAAAGGAAGAAAGAAAGAGCGATAGAAGAAAGAGAAATTAAGTGTTATTTTTACAATGGTGGGTTTACTGTTATCCTGTTGGCAGTAAGTTTGTGCACTGTTGGTATGAACCAGATAATACACCAGATCCATTACAGATGCTATTATTTTGAATACAGCCTAATTTGCAAAGTCATGGCAAAGTATATTATCCACATTTTTAAAATGAGAGAACCAGGTTTGAGAATCTAATTGAATTGCCTGAGGTCATACCCATTGCAAACAAAGTAGCTGGATTAAAACCAGTTCTGCTCTTATCTCTTCCAAGACAAAGGGGTGGGTGCCACAAAATCTAGTTAAGCACACAGACAATAAATCCCATGCTCCGTGTAATATAGCTATCTAAAAGAGTGCGTCTCAAACTCTAATGGGCATAACAATTCCAACACAGTAGGTCTAAGACAGGCGGTTGTGGTATATATTTCTGACAAGCTCTCAGATTTTCCTGATGCTCCTTGTGCACTGGCTACATTTAAATAGCAAGGATCTAAAAGATCCATTTTGATAATATGTAAAGAGCAGGAATATGGGTTCGATCTTTAATTGAAGATATTTCAGGCAATTCATTGTTTTGGTTGGGTTTTTTTTTTTTCCTTTAAAAAATGCAACATAGTCATAAAAATTACATGGCTGTTTCATTACTGATACGGAAACTGAATAGGAATGTTGATTTAAGACAAGGAAAAAAATCTTAGGGCATATAAATGAATTAAAAGAAAAATGTCTGAACATAAAAAGGAAAACTAATCCCTTACCTATTACCAGTAGTATTCAATATTCTTTAGCTGCATTGACCATAATTACTAAATCAAAAACCAGAATACATGATTTGATGATTCAACAAAAGATTAAAAAGTAAAATTCGGTAATTAGGGTGACTTCTCCATTGAGATCTGAAATATTTCACTGTTAAAGACATCGAATAAACATGAAAATAACCCCCCCACACACACACACATACATACCCCACTATGAATGTGTTATCTAAAATACTTTAGATTAAAAGGGATCTAAGGGCCTAAGGTTGTTTATATACCAGCTGCTGTCCTGATTTTTGAATCTGCAATTTGTGTAAATCAAAATAATAACCCTCTGCATACTGATCTGAAACTATTTAGCCCTTTGAACAACATATATCTAAGTACGTTCCAGATGATTCTATTTTTCATGGCCCTGCCTCTAGTTTCTCTTAAGTAACACAACACATTCTAGTCAGCTTAAGTCGCAAGTACAATCTTGCTTTGTTATTTAAAAAGTGTATTTCCAATTTAAAAGATGAAATTTCAGTGTTGATTTAGAGTCTCAGCTCCTCCCCCACCCCCAGTGGAGAGGCTGCACTCAAGAAAGGGCCTCTACATGGCATTTTCTCTTTCCCGTCCCTAGCACTTTCTCCTACCACTCCCCTCAGAGGCTATCCGTGTTGGTTTGAAGCACATGGAAAAAGAAGAAAAAGAGAGGTTGACAGGAAAGTTCTTGTTTGCTCAATAATGCTGTGAGCTGGTAGTCTGGGTTTGGCAGTTCTAACAAGGACCATGAGGTATCCAAAAGAAGGTCAACCTCTGAGACACCACTCACACTTGTGCCTGTTTTTAGCCATCTCTCCCTGCAGTTCTTCGATGTGGATGATGTCCCCATCTTCCTCTGGCTTTTCTTCTATCTTCTGTCTTTTTACAGAAGTCATTCACCCTTCTGGGTGCCATCTTGGTCAGGAGCTAAGATGGCTCCACACCAGCTCTCTCTTGCTCATGACACTCATGTTGTCTAGGAATATACTCATTGACGCATCTTTCTCACAGAGAGATTCTTGAAGTACAGAATATCCGGCACAGCCAACAACCGCCCCCCCAGCACCCCCAACCCCCAGTTCATCCATTTGCAGCTAATCAGCTATGCTCTTACACTTCAGATTTGTCAAAGAAGACTTAGATTCCAGAACACTCTGACCACCCTCCCTCCCACTGCAGGGGACTTACATAAAACTCTCTGAGTGGTCCGCCAAAGACGACCCGCCACCAGGTGTGAGATGAGGAGCACCTACCTCCTCCCTTTCTTCTTCGTGAGGTGTAAGGGTCTAACAGCTCAGCAAAGTATTTTCCAAAAATACATATTCAAAAATTTTTCTCACTCTCCACTCTACTACCCTTTTGATACCCTTATGTGGCGTGACATCCAACTAGCTTTTGATCATCTACTTTGAACTTTCTTCATATGATCTAGTACCTTCTTTGAAATGCAATATCCATTGTCTCCTGGTGCCTTAGCCAACATTCTGTTAAATATGCTAATGGACCTCTGGAATCCCCAAGAGTGTTTCTGAAACTTCTTCCAACTTCAAATCTTTTCATGGGACAGGTCACAGAACTGGTTTGGAGCACTTTTTTGTAAACACTTCAGTAAGTGGCTGGCATTGGAAAGGACATTAGAAATAATCCTTTCTTTCGTATAGTAAAGATGATCTGGGGCTCAGAACATGTATTGATGAAGTAGTCACCCACGTTCTGAGCAGGAGAGCTGGAATGAGGCCAGCTGCCCAACTGGTAGACTTCTCCACCATGCAAGGGCCAGAAAAGAGACAGAGGTCTCAATGTTTGAAATTTTATAAAACTAAAGGAGAATAAAAATACCTTATCTTTTTTTAAATGGAATTAAACCAGTCTTTCAAAACAAAAAGAGTTTGTGAAGAAAATATAAGCAGTATGTGTTTCCAAGACTCTCTGTTCCAGGATTCTCTGAGACACCTTGTTTTATCTTGTTTTATGGATTCATATATACTTTTATATTTCAAAATTATTTGGCAGCTATTCTTTGGAGAGACTGTTTTGTGACTCAGCAGTATTAGACTAGAAGGTCTTCTATGATATGAAGGATCAGAGTCAGAGAGCACTTTTTTTTTTTTTGCTAAGAAACCAGTGGTTCTTGTGTTCATGTTGGAAACCAGGTCCTGCACTGCATTAAAGAAGCTCGGTACTCTCGCTGCCCCTAAAGCCCACAACATGTGTAACAAAGCAGTTAAGAGCAAGGATACTTTAAGGTTTCAGACATAGGTTTGACCACCAGCTCACACCTTTAGAGAAAGGAGAACATGTTGCCCACAAGTTCAGAATCTATTACATTGGTCTATAGAGTTTCCTCTTTACTAAGAGGCTAGGACCTTCACACCTTGAGCTGGAAACCACTCATGAGGCCAAGTCAGGCCTGTGGGCTCTAAACATCACTCATCCTATATTAATAGTCAAAGACCTCAAGCCCAGAAGGAAACATCCTTACAGAATCTGGTCTCACATTCAAACAAATCAGCTTTCCTACCCAACTACTCTATGATGATGCTCTCTCATCAACTTATTCATTTGGCTTTTATCCATCAGGGAATATGTGAAAGGGACCATATAAAAAATTAATAAGACAGGTTGGGAGCTTGAGGAGGTGACAGTATAAAGGGAAGCAGCATGCCCCTCTATCATAGTACTTACCCTATGTGTCTGAGAGGAACCGAGTGGTTCGAGAGAAAAAGCACCCTGACTTTGGGGTTGAATATATCACAGCTCTGTTTCCAAGATACAGTGACTTCACTTCCTCAGTCAAGCTCCTTTATTTCCAAAACAGTAGTGTCTTTGGACATAAAATGGGGATAGGGCCGTACCTGCCTCAAGGAGGTATTGCAAGGATGAACTACTGAGTTAATACCTTCAAATCAACTAGGACAGGGCCTGGCACAAATCAGTGCCAGCACACATTAGTTCTTGCCATTGGGAGGACTACACCAAGGAACACATGCCAAATAAACACACAGAAAAGCCTGGTGTCCCTTCACTTCTTTATGAGTGTTTCTGTAGCCCACAATTTTCCCTCTGCATTGTCATTCTGATCAGCTTCACTTTCACCCTCTTCCCAGGAAGCTGGATGGCCAGTCCAGCATGAGCCAGTCTTTCATACCTGTCCATCCTGATCACTCATAGCCCTCAGCCTGAGAAGCACAGAAAACCACCCACTCCCAATACCTCACACCTCTGCTCAGAAATCCAAGGGGCAGCTACTGCCCAGAACCTCAATCTCTGCACTTTCTTGACTTATAATTCCCAGGGAGAGGGAGACCTGGGGTAGCTCTCTTGTGCTTATTACATTTCAGAAATGATCCAGTCTAGATACTAAACCAAATGGCTATATCAGATATCAGTAATGCTTCATAACAAACAAACTCCAACCCAAGGACTTAATAAACATTTATTGAGCTTGTGAGTTGTAGGGTTGGCCTTGGCTGGGCAGTTCTGGTCAAGTCGACACTGCACTGCTATGAGCTGGGGTCATGCCTGCATCTGTGACGTCAAAAGGAATGTATGATGATGACTGACTGATCTAGAATGCCCTCACATGTCTACAGTGTCAGCTGGGGTGGCAGGGCTACTGGACCTTGTGTCCCCCATCTTCCACAATTTAGGCTGGTGTTATTCACTTGGTGGTCATTATGGCCTGAATTTCTATGTTCCCCCAGAAATTCATATGTTGAAGCCCTAACCCCCAATATGATGTTATTAGGAGGTGGGACTCCATGATGGAACTAGTGTCCTTCTAAGAGGAGGAAGAGACCAGACCCCTCTCCCTCTACCATGTGAGGACACATGTGTCATCTGTAAGCCAGGACGAGGGCCCTCACTAAGAACCAAATCAGCCAACACCTTGATCTCAGACTTCCAGCCTCCAAAATGGTGAGAAATAAATGCCTGTTGTTTAAACCCCCTGTCCTTGGTATTTTGTTATAGCAGCCTGAGCTGACAAAGCCAATGGGCTACATGACAAGGTTCCATGAGACCTAAGGAATGTATGCAAGGTTTCTTGAGGCCTGAGTTTGAAACCAAAACATGCCTCTTCCACCTCATTCTACTGGCAGAATGAGTCTTGAGACAGCTTAGACTTGAGGGGCAAGGAAGTAGATTTCACCACTTGAGGGGAAGAGCAGGGAAATAATGTTGTAAGGGCCCAGCTGAAAAAAAAATGATGAGAATTATGGCCTCTTTTGCTATCAATCTACCAATGTCATCAAACTCAGAAATAAGAGTTTCAGAGTCAGAAAAATTCAGGTTTGAAATTAATTGTGAGGTCTTGGGAAAATGATTTAATCTCCTGAAGATTCCCATTTCTTCACCTATAAAGGAGCAATAGTAATCACACCACCCTCACATGGCAGTTCTAATGATTAAACAAGAAAATTCCTATGAGTATGGTGTCTGGACATATTTAGCTATTAGGTCCTATAGTGGTACTCAATAAACATCAGCTTCATAGGTATTTTATGTAAAGTACCTTCCACTGAACAACATTTTTTGAGTCTCCCAAGGACTATATTTTACAAATGGGAATACAAAGTGAATATAAGTCTCATTCTCAAAACTCCTGATTCCTGTCTGGTACCATGCCACCATCCACGATTAAAGGAATCTTATTAATATGAAACTTATTTACTAAAGCTACTAAGTGAGTATCCTTGCTTAAGTAGAGTATTTTAATGCCATTTCTTATGTTCATCCAAACTGATTTGTTAAGCCAGGATTTTCAGTAGACCTCTTCATTGCATAAAAAACTCTGGAAAGACAGCTTTATAACATGATCATAGAAGTGGCGTCCATGGCATTTTGGCAGTCCCAAGTAGAATCTTGGTCTCTCCTCCTTTAACCTGTGACACTCTGACTTCTTTCTGTGACACCCTAAAGTCTAGGATCTCTTGATCTCTCTCAAGTAAACTTAAAATTTCCTCCAATATCCTGCAAAGACAATATTCTGTCTTATCCAGTCTAAGCCTTCCTGTATATGGCCACCAGAGTGATCACCTTAAAATGAATATCTGCCAAGTCACACCCACCCTTCCTTGAGCTCTCATAAGCAGAGCCCTTCATGATCGGGCCTCTGCCCCCCTCCTCTGCTCAACAACACCCCCTCTGCCCTTCCAGGTGCTTATTGTATGTTGGTACTCTATATACATTATCTACACACACTGGTTACAAGCATGGCTGCATCTGAATTCTGACTCTTCTGATTAGCATGTAAACTTGAACAAGTTACTTATGTTTAGGTTCCTTATCTTAGAATGAAAAATAGTAGTGTCCAAAAAAAAACTTGAGAAGAATTAATAGGTGTAAAGCACTTAGACTCATGTCTGGAAATAATAAATATTACGCTAGCTATTCTTACTATTATCCAATATAATCATCCCAAAATGATACAGAATCATATTTCTCTTCCAGATGTAAAATCCTTGTGCACAGAAAGATGGAATGGCAGCAAAAAGTAACACTGATGGGCTTTGAGTCCAGGTCTCTCTGACGTCAGTACCGACCACTATCCTTGGTGCCAGGCTCCCTCCTGCCACCCCCTCCCATCCGAGGGAACCGCCTACTCTTCTCTGACAGTGCCAAGGCATCTCTCCCCTCTGTTCTACTGCCTGGAAATCCTGCATTCCATCTTGGTCCAGTGAAAGCCTACTTTGCCTCTAGTGTTCAAGTCAAGTATCATTTCCTCCCTGGAAAACAGCTAACCCTCTCCACACAGGCTCAGGCAACTTCCTCAGGTCTAAACACACCCTGCACTTTCTATCCTGGGGACCCATGCTGCACTGTACTGCCATCGCTTTTCTACCAATTTGCTATAAGATGCTTGAGGATGACAACCAGGTCTCATTTCCTCCCCTACCCCCTGAACAAATGAGTGAAACTTAGCTATGTCCTAAGGAAGTCTGTGATCCTCAGCACTAGAAGCAACAGTTCAGAGACCTCAGAAAGGAGATGCATGGTGCCTTGGCCTGGTCAATGGCCAACTGGGTAATGTGGGCTTTACTTTTTTTACCTGTGCAAAGGCAATAACAAAACCTCTCCTATGTAATTTAAAGATTTGGAGGAGAGATCAAATGAGGAAATGAATGGATAGCCCATGACATCCAAAGGAGATATACACTGATGACATGCATTTTCTTCTCCCCCTCAGGTCCGCATAGCTGATCCCAGACTCTGGATATTTTCAGATGCCTCCAGAGGGATTGAAACAGAGTCTGACCCTTGCCCACTGAAACCTTAGTGTTTATGTTGGCATCCTGCTCATAAGCCAGGGAGTCCTGCCATGTGGCCCTTGGCTAAGAACTTCTGTGTGGAGTCAGCTCAACACAGAAACAAATCCTGGGATGGTTTCTAAGTGTCCCCAAGTGGGCCCCTTTAATCTTGAATTTACAGTAATAGAAGCACAACCCTTGGGAGGATACTAGAGGTCCATGAGTTCAGATTCTACATGACTCTTCTATGGAAGGCCCAGATGAGAAGCAGAAAGGGGGTGAACTGCCCCAAGACAAACTTGGGCTAGAACTCTGAGATTTTGAGGCAAGAGGGGCATTCCATTATACTTGTTTCCCACATTCTTCCCTTTTGGCAGGTAATACCTGGAACATATTTAGAAATATGCAATCATGTCAACCTCTCTAGAGAATAGAGCAAGACATTATTACAGATCCACCCCATTCCTGCTTCCTCCTGCTTCCCACAGCAGACAGGGCTGCTGATCCACAGGTGAAGAAACAGGGAGCCATCCAAATAAATGGCTCACTTGCTCACACAGTTCATGAACAGTGATGCCAAAACCAGAACCGATGGCTTCTGAAACTAGCCCAGTGCCCCTCACCCAATGTAAACAGCCCATTTGATTTTGTGTGACAGTGCCAAAAGCAGCCATGCCCTCATTCCCAGCAACTGTAAATGTGTTTGTTGTGTTAGTGGCAAAGGGGAATTAAGGTTGCCCATGGAATGAGGCTGTTCATCAGTTGACCTTAGAATTGGGAGATTATCCTGGATTATATGGGTGGGCTCAATTTAATGACAGAATCATTTAATGTGGAAGAGGGAGGTGGGGGAGAGGGTCAGAGGGATGCAAATTAAGAAAACTCAACCCCACACTGCTGAAGATGTGGGAGGGGCCACGTGCCAAGGAACCAGGGGCAGCCTCTAGAAGCTGATAAGGCTAGAGCATAGAGTCTCCTGTAGAACCTCCAGAAGGAATGCAGCCCTGCCCTCACCTGAATTTTAGCCCAGAGAGACCCAGTTTGGACTTTTGACCTCCAGAACTATTAGATTAAAAAATTGCATTGTTTAAGCCACTAAGTTTTTGGCAATTTGTGATAGCAGCAAATAAAAAAGGAATACAGTGTCTAGGTGTAACTAGTATTTCCCAAGGTCTTACCAACTGAGGAAGGACAAATGGGTCCTAACATGTAAGCCTGTGTTGTGTTCAATTCTTTCTCTACACTTATGGTAGTTTCAGCCTTAAGACCCCATTCCTTCCACCCTGTTACTATTGGCGGTTCTTTGCTTCATGAAGGCACTTCCTCTGCACCCGCTTCCCACACTTGAGCCAAACCATCCTGTTCTCTCTACACTTAGATACCACACTTATCACCTTGGTCCCACTGAAGCACCAGAGCACTTGATGCCCCCAAGGAGAGTGCTATTCCACCAAGTCTTCCATTCACTAGAGTTCAGCCCCTCATCCCTAAGCCTCTCATCCATTCCCCCCATGGACTAATGTTCAAGAACAAATCTGCATGGCAAATATCATCTGATTTAGGATGCCCTGATTTCTGACCCCAGAAGCATTTCTATTGATCAAGCATATATCCCTGACCCCATGTTCATCTGGATAAGTTTACTAGGAGTTTCTTCCATTCTTCATGGAACTAAGGAGTCTCAAGTCCAGATGGACACCTTTAGGGATGAATTTAAGAAAGGTAAGAAAACCAGTAGGGAGTAGGTCTGTTTCAGTTTATATGCAATGCAAACCAACTGTGTGCCAGACATTTTACCAGACGCTTTATGTAATCATGTCATTTATTTTTCCCAGTTCAGGGCTCTGAGCTCCAGAGAGTTAACTCTTCCCCAACCCTACAGCCAGGAAGTAGAGTGTCTAGAATGTCAGGTACAGGGAGGCTGGACCCCATGTATATGGAAACTCCATCTGCACCAGCTGCTCTGAGCAAATATGTCATAGCTGGAATGGGGAGTGGGTGTGCTGTCCTAGCAGCTTGTTCCTGTCCAACCTGGGGGATGGATGTGGATCTCCTCCAAAGTATGGTTGGTCAAAGGAGGGAGAGAAGAGAGCTGAAGTCAGCACCATCCCCAGGGGCTCAGGGTAGGCAGCTGACATCAGCCAGCAAGGAAAAAAAAATCCATTTTTAAAACAGCAGAAGAAAAATTAAACTTGCAACTCCATCATTTCATACAAAAAAATCAAGACTGAAAATAAGCATGGTTCCAAGTTGTTCTATTCTGAATTTATTTTTAATGCCAATGACAACAAAATAGCTCTTTTATGAGTCATTTTACAAAGCAGAAAACATGATTTCCTGAAATGGCATTTTACGGAAGCTTAAAGGAAACTACTATTTGACATGAGAAATATGGAATGCAGCTAACTCTGTTCACCTGGGGGTCTTCTGCCACCTCTCTCCCTAGAATGCTCTCCCCTCTTTTTAGCTACCTCCCCCTTCTTCCTGCAAATCTCTTATGCTATAGTGGAATGCCCAACTTGTGGTGTTATTTCCTCAGGGACTTCTCTGGTCACCCCTCATTTTCTTTTATTTTATTTAAATTCAGTTAATTAACATATTGTATAGTATTAGTTTCAGGGGTAGAGTTTAGTGATTCATCCGTTGCGTATAACACCCAGTGCTCATTACATCAAGTGCCTTCCTTAATGCCCATCACCCAATTACCCCATACCCCCACCCACCTCCCCTCCAGCAACCTTCAGTTTGTTCCCTAGAGTTAAGAGTCTCTTATCATTTGTCTTCCCCTCTGTCTCTATTTCATTTTTTCTTCCCTTCCCTTATACTCCTCTGTTTTGTTTCTTAAATTCCACATATGAGTGAAATCATATAATTGTCTTTCTCTGATTGACTTATTTCACTTAGCATAATACCCTCTAGTTCTATCCACATTGTTGCAAATGGCAAGATTTCATTTTTTTGATGGTTGAGTAATATTCCATTGTGTATATATGCCACATCTTCTTTATCCATTCATCTGTCAAAGGACATCTCTGCTCTTTCTATAGTTTGGGTATTGTGGACATTGCTGTTATGAACGTTGGTGGTCACCCCCTCATTTTAGATAAGGTCCCCCCATTACATGCTCTCAGAGAACACTGTACTATTTCATCATTGTATTTCCTGAAATTGTGATAATTGTTCTATATGGGTTTATGTGCCAGGCGCTTAGACATGTGGATGTGCAGACCCAGACAACCCTGCTCTCTTGGAGCTTACAGTCTAACTGGGGGAGAGGGATAGCTTCTGTGTCTCCCTCAATCAATTATACTAAGAAGTACAGAATTCCAGAAAACAAATGGACTTCAGGCAAGAACCATGAGAGCAGATAGCAGAGGACATAGCTAGTCATGCTTATGCATTAAACATACACATAAACATATGTCTCCTTTATGAGATGTTGTCTGTCCTGTTTGGCACATATTAGGTGCTCATTAAATGATTATTAAAATACGTAATGAAATGGAAAGTAGCCACTTACAACATGTGGGCTAGTGATGTACTTAATGCCCGTGGCTCCTCGTTCAAAGCTGAATGCAGCTGACCTACAAGATAAACATTTTGATTATTATCACTAATAATCCCACAAGGTACATGCCAACTCTCATCTTTGAGGTGGATTCCAAACCTAATAAGTCATTTGCTATCTTTAACTTAATTATTCTGTCGCCTGGGTTCTGCCCTGTTGACACTATCTCCTTGAAGAAATGCGCTTGGTGTGACATGAGGTTTTGTTGATGTTCTTCTTAGTCTCTAGATGGTACTTCTAATAGTCTTCTTCAGTCCATTTCTAAGATGCTGGTCCTCCTCAGGCTTCTCTCTCTGTTTCCTGCCCAAGACTCAACATGTACTGAGCAAGAAGAGAAAGCTCACCTGCCATCTAGATGGGAGTTAATTTACTTATTTTGCTGAATAGGCATTCATACAGCAAAGACTAAGTTCCAGGCACTATTCTAGATGTTTTGTTAAATAATAATTCAATTACAGTATTAATAACTTTCACAACTCAAGAGTAAGACATGACTGGAAGCAGAATTCCAGATTCATATCCAAGAAATGGTGGTACAAATGGATGGTGTTAAGAGGACTTGGGTTGCCCCATATTTCTTGAGAAATAGCCAGTTGTCCATATCACTAAACACCACTGTGAGAAGCCCCCGGTCACTTCTACCCAGAGTGCCACCTTTCAGCTCCTCCTTCCAGGTGTTGGTCCCCACCATATTCATCCATAATGTGCACATATCATCCCAGTCATATGTCCCAAGCACCTCCAGCCCTCCAAAATAGTGTCATCTTCCTCCTTTCTGCTCCATTTTATATGTTCCTGTAGACCCATCCAACCTGGCCATAGTCCTCAGCATCTCCCTCTTCACCTGCTTAGCCTATCGGTCCCAAGCTTTCCAGTCCATCTTGGGCACTCTGCTCTTCCTGCCCACAACATCTTTCTGTCCCCTGGCACCTGGATGATTCTGAGAGTCTCCCCGCTTGTCTCTGCTTTGGGTCCCCTCTCTCTTCTTTAAATATATACTTTCCTAGATACTAGGTACTCTAGATACTTTACTAGATGTTCTAGATACTCTCCTTCACACCTCCTCCAAATGACCTCATGGAAAATGGAAATCAGATCATACACTCCTCTATGTAAAATTATTTGATAGCTTCTTGTTGTCTTCAGAATACAACAGGGAAGTCTTTATCTGGAAGGGGCAAGATAAATATGCTGACAAGTCTAGTCTTACCTTTGGCATATGTGTCTTCATACCTGTGTGCCACAGGCATCCCAAGCTGTAGGTCTCCATCCCTGCCTCATCTTCCCAGTCCCTTCTGCCTCTGAATAGGCAATTCGGTCAACATAGAATCTGCTTCCCACTTCCTCTGACTGGTTAACCACTCCTTCTCCCCTGACCACCAGCTGAGATGGTAGAGGATGGCAGCTAAGTATATGTGCCAGTCTACCTGGATTCAAGTCTCAACCCCCATACCTGCAGGGTGACCTCATACTACTGCTTTTCTATGCCTCAGTTTCCCCATCTACAAAATAAGGATGATGGTAACCTACCTCACAGAGTTATTGTGAGGACCAAAAGAGCTAATATATGTAAACATGCGGTAGCCCATGTCAAGCATTATGTGAGTTTTTATTATGATCAACTGCTGCATATTACCAGCTTTCTCCACAAACCCCATATGCATATCTTTTATTTGTTCATTCACCAAACAACTTGTCTGTTTATTTTCAGTTTCTTGCCTCACTGCAAGTTCCTTGAGAGCAGGGGCTGGGTTTTATTCATCCTGCCAACATCTAGCACAGAACATGGTGAGGACCAGAAGCTCAGTGGAGATTTGCAGTCCTAGCAAATAATGCCAGTTTTCAGCTGTGCTCTCAAGCACACAACCTGGTATGGAGTGGCCAGGACATATCATTTAATGCAGGACATTCAACCATACTGGTATAAAAGAAGCAAGGGAAGGAGTAGTTTTAAGGAGAGGATTGTACTTTATGTCCACAGGCAATAGAAATAAACATCTGCTTGCAAAATCTATGGCATGATTTTAAGCATTTCCTTTTCAAAGTATTGACCAAAAAAATGAAAAATATATATCTTATTCATGTCCAGAAAACTTGGATGGTGATAGCCCCATGGAATCTTCATTTTAAAAATGGAAGAATTCATTGAGGGCTTAGAGAAATTATGACCAGGCAAAGGGTAAAGCTGCTAAAACCTCTTACAGGTGCAAAATATGATCACCATAAGACACTCTTAACTATATGGAACAAACTGAGGGTTGCTGGAGGTGAATTAGTGGGGGAGAATGGAGTAATTGGGTGAAGGGCATTAAGGAGGGCACTTGATGTAATGAGCACTGGGTGTTACATGCAACTGATGAATCACAAACTCTACCCTGAAACTAATAATACACTATATGTTAACTAACTTGAATTTAAATTTAAAAAAAAAAAAAGATGATCACCATTTTCCAGCAAGTTGGAATCATCACAATTTGCTGAAGTGTTTTAGGCAGTAAAACAGTTGAATGATACAATTTCTAAATGCAAATACTCTGTGTAATTATATATATACGCCATGCATATATTTTGCAATGACATTTACATATTCCTGTTTGCATTGTTTACACAAAAGCATGTTTCTTTTACTTTATGAAAGAAGGTGATTTTTCAAGTAATTGTCCCCACCCATGCTTGTTGCCTCACCAGCTCCAATAAGAATCTAAACTCTTTTATTCACCTCTGAATAAGAGGCGATGCACATGGCTTAGAGTCAGGAAGTCTGAGCTCCAGTATGGTCACAGCATTCAAGCTGCATGATTAACAGGTCTCTTCACTTGGCTGAGTCTCAAGCTTCCTTATCTGTAAAATTAAAAATAGTACCCACATCACAAGTCAGGTTCTGAGGTTTGAATAAGGTGATGAGTGCTAAATTTTTGGAAACTGTGAAACACTGTGGATGTATAATAGGAACCCACTTACAGCTTTTAGGCAAAATAATGGATAATTTCAAGGTCTCTGTAAAATCATAATGGACAATTCTTTGGCTTTGGAGTTGGACAGGCTTGGATTCCTTTCCAGATTTCCTAGATATCTTTAACCACAGTGACTTGTTTCCTGTAGAGTGACCTTCAGTTTCCTGTAGAATAATTGTATCAGTCTCACAGCATTTACTGAGTATTTATGATGTTGGATGCATTATGTAGACGATCTCATTTGATTATCATTGCAGTTCTTATCTTTTTTACCCCAATTTTTTTTTACCCAAAATTCAGCACCCTCACTTCCACCTCATTCCTTTAATTCCATAACTAGACATTCGTTCCTTTGCCAAACCTGTTTCTTTTCTAATTCCTATTGAAATGCAAATACTTTGTACATGAATGTATTAGTCAGAGTTCTCCAAAGACAGACAGACAGATGGATAATAAGAAATTGGCTCATGTGGTTACAGAGGCTAAAAAAAGTCCCAAGATGTGCTGTCAGCAAGACAGAGACCCAGGAGAGTGAAAGTGTAGTTCCAGACTGAATCCAAAGGCCTGAGAAGCAGGAAAGAATATGGCTTCAGTTCCAGTTTGAAAGCTGTCAGGCTCAAGACCCAAGAAGAGCCAATGTTTCAGTCCAAGTCCAAAGGCTGGAAAAGACCAATATCCCACCTCAAACAGTCAAGCAAAAAGAGTTCCCTCTTACTCAGCCTTTCTGTTCTAATCAAGTCTTCAAATGATTAGATTGGGCCCAACCTCAGAAGCAGATTGCCCAGAAGAACAATCTGCTTTACTCAGTCTACTGATTCCCATGTTAACCTCATGCAGAAACACCCTCATAGATACACCCAGAATGATGTTTAGCCAAATGTCTGGCCACTCCATGCCTCAGTCAAATTGACATATAAAATAAACTATCCTGAGGGTCCATGAGAGTTCCATCACAACTTAAGTTGAATAATGCTCCCTGACCTTTCCTTGCAGATTTCAGTTAGCAGGTGGAAATATCTGAGAAATATGAGGATTTTGGAAGGTGCTCCATCAAGGGACAGGTGGGTCTAAGTGTGGGAGGAAAAAGCGGAGAATACCAAGTACCAAATTAGCTTCACAGGTTTTCAGAAATATGACCAAACCTGTCTTATATATATTGTCAGATTTTATTTTTCCATTAGTCATCCATTCATATAATTACATATTCACTTTTCAACTAACATTTACTGAGGGCATAATATGGTCTAGGTATTACGTGAGTAAAAGGGCCAAACAAGCAACTAAAGTATGAAGTTTGCCCTCAAAGTACAGTGGAAGCTAAAACCATGTTTTCAAATTTCTTCTGAATGATATGCTCATGAATCCCTAGACCTATTGGTTTGGAATTTGCCTTAAGTCTTATGTAGTTCAAACCCACCACCAGTGACACCACCCTCTCCACCAGGGACTTCTGACTCCTAGTCCTATATACGTAGACTGGGATCTCACAACCCACCATCTGAGTTAACATTCCTTTGTTTTTCAGTTTAATTCTGAGTGGGAAAAAAATGCCTATTTCAGCTTTTATCCCCACAGTCCTATTTATATCATACAAATCAATACAAAACAGTCAATAATTCCATAGATGCATATCCTGTTACTGTCTTCTTAGCCCAGTTTGGTTACCATAATGATGAGATGACAATGACACTTAAAGACCATTTCTTAAATTCCTATCCCATGCTCTGACCTTTTATAATTAGCCTCGTGTTATTCTCACAACCTACAAAAGCTAAAACAAAGTGTCCATTGTCCAAATAAGTAGACCAAAATTTAGACACAATGAATAGTTTGCTCAATGTTCCCAAAATAGTGAAGAGCTAAGTTGGGTTTTGAAGCCATTTCTGTGTGACCCCTAGTTCATTCTTCACCTGCTACACTAGGTAGCTTTGCTGAAAAGGAGCCAGCAAAGAGAAAATTAAAAGCAAATATAACCTGTATATATCCAGTTGCCTTGCTAGCTACATGAAGAATGTGTTTGAGTGTGTGAAGCCATTCTTGTTGGACCCTTGAACTTAGTGAATTACTTGCGAGAAAGTAAATAATAATACTTTTCTCCCTCACAAGTTCATTCATTGCTGAAATTTTATTTTCACTACACAAATACTATCATAGTTTCTTTTGTTCATGAAGAGAAATGATGGACTGAAATTTCTTGGCCACTCCAACCCTCATTCTGTAAGGACTTTCCTAATTAAGTCAGTTGTTGTGCAGACTTTTAGAAGATTGTCCACATATCCATGTCTCCAGATTTTAGATGTTAAATAAATTACACTAAGGCTCAGCAATTCCTCATGGGTAACTTTGGGATGAAAGCAGGCATGGGACCAATCCCATGTCAATGAGATTACCACCCTGAATCTATGTGGTAGCCTCTGGTGACTTCAGGTACATAACTAACTTTTCTTGAATGGGCTTTAAGATTTCTTTTGCAATCACATGTGTCTGGAATCATTCACCTGTGGCAGGAAATGTATCATAGTTTGGGAGATGATAGGTGGGTTTGAAAGCCATAGCTAGACATTTCTTAGTTGTTCCAGGCAAATAGGATGTTGAGGGCACATACCCTGCCCCTCTTCCTCAGTTTATCCTAGACTGTAACACTGGTTCTCAGACTCTGATGTGCATGAGAATCACCAGGGGAGCTTGTTCAGAATACACAGAACTATACCTAAAACTCAGAGATTCTAATCATGGGATGGGTCCCTGGAATCTGCATTTTTAACAAGTGTCCCAGGTGATTCAGAGAAAATACTATAAAATCAACCATAGGGGAAACTCGTCTTAACATTGTTTCCCAGAAAACAGAGCTTAAAGCATTAATGGTTGGCTACTTCACTAGAAAATTTGATCCTACGGAAGGTGGAATGAAGGCACATGGGAATGTGACAGGTTAGGAGGGAGACCCAATGTGATAAGATGGCACTGAGGTGGCTGAGCATTTCGTATCATGCCCAAGTAAGTGTTCCATCCCACTATCACATGGTGCTATCTTCCTAGGGTCCTCAAAAACTACTGAGTCCTAGACAATGCATTTTGGGGAAGGAAGGGGAAAAGCTTATCTGCCAGCTTATATTTTCTAATATTCCCTATGCATTTTAACTCCTTATACTTCCATTTGGGTTCTACATAGGTTTAAGTGAGTACTGCAGTACCTCATGCTTCAGTGGCAAGTGAGGTGCTCAGCATTGGAAGTGAGAGGCTCAAGTAGTGAATACCAGGCTGGGTGCTGATAGATTGTAAAGTATATGTGGAGTAGATGCAGCAGAGATGGCTGATGAAGCTCATGTAGAATATGACTGTAGCCAGAGCTAGGTCCTAACAGATGGCCAAAAGGACCTGTGGTGGCACATAAAAACCTTCTGATACAGATTCCATGGTCAACTTCCTCTTTACTCCATCTACCTGGAGAAGAAAGTCTATGGCCCAGGACAAAATGGAGTCCTCAAAGACAACCAGGGGGACTAAACTCTGTGTGGGCTATTAAATGAAACTCGGAGCTGGAAACTCCCCTCTTCTCACCACATGCATCTCCATTTTGGACAAGAGGGACTGGAGAACCACATGCCTGGAAAGTGGCCTTGAACCAGACTGGGAGGGAGAAGGAAGAGAGCCTTGAGGATGTCACTAGGCAAAAGGGCTTCATTCCCCCTTCTTATCTCTTACCTCTGTCACAATAAGATCTAGAAGGCCCTGCAGGGTCAGGAGGGGTATAAAGGGAAGCAGGCATGGGGCAGGACATGAGGTTTGGTCTGGGAGGGAAAGAGTAAGGAGAGGTTTCAAGTCAGCCAGGTGTGAGTTAGGTCAAGCCAGGATCCAGGGGCTGTCTAGTTTGATAATACTAAAACTCTCAGAGATTCAATCTCCTTCTTTTTAAATAGGGATGATGCCCACCTTGAGAAGCTGCACCAGTGCTTACCCAAAACAACATATGCATGGTATCTGGGGATATACAGGTATCCAACCACTGCGAGTGAACATATTCCTCACCTTCTTGTCCAAGGTGTAGTCTAGTGGTGTAAATGTAAGCTGAAGACCCACACTCGGTCCCACCTGGTTGGATAGAAATTAAATAGAATTTGGGAATCTTGCACAGTCAGCAAAAGAAGGTTTATTGCACTGTGTTTATGCTATTGGTGTTTATGCTGCTCAAAAGGCTGATGTGGCAATTGTAGGGTCCTGGAGGATAATTCAGGGATGGTTTTCCCACATCCCCCATAACCAAGAGCAAAGGCTGAAGGAGCTGGTACACCATGTTGAGAAGACAGGGCAGTATTTCTGTTGAAAGGCCTAGAATATTTGAATACATTGTCTCAAGTGCTAATTAAAGAGAAATTATAGCTGCTAGTCACAGGATCTTTGACCACCGGTGTTTAAAGCCGTGGTCTCCCCACTACAACACACAAATGTGATCTATCATATTTGAATTCCTGAAAAACCTCAGATCATTTATTTAAAATCACATTATAAAAGCTTTGTTTCAGTGAGGATAAAAAGGGGTTCAGAAATGGTCTTGCAAGTTCTTGAAATAATGGTGTTTTAAAGTTATAAATGTATGTCTCTACGTTAGTTTCCTAGGGCTGCTATAACAAATACCACAAACTAGGTGGCTTACAACCACAGAAATGTCTTCTCTTACAGTTCCATTCTTTAATTATACCTAACTTTCACTCCTGAGTCTTTTCTCCCATCCACACCATCAGAATCACTATTACATTACTTCTTACACATTCTCATCCCTTTCACTCCCATTACTACAATAGACCAGGGTCAAGAAGAACCAAATAAAGCAGCAGTCTTGCAAACCCTAAAAGCTTCCCTGACACTCCAGAACTGGTTCTACTTCCCAACTGAAATTCTATTACATATACCCTCACAGGCCTATAATGAAGCCCTGTTCCTTAATTGATTGATTAGAATATATTCAATCCATATTGGACAATTGCTCAGTACAGGAGCCATGCCTTCATCTAAGACCTAGGACTAACCCTATGTGGTTTAGTATTCAAGTTATTTGGCATCAATTGAAAAACCTGTTTAACCCTTTATTTTCTCTTTTCCATTTGCTAACCTACAAGGCTGCAAAAGTACTGTTCCAGGTGCCAGACCATAGCATAAACAACACAGATCAAGTCTAGGCCGTATGGAGGCTATATAATTGAGTACCTACTCTGTGCCCAGGGATGCTCGCTATGGCAGATCCCAACAGGCACACGATGGTGGGAGCACCCTTCTTGTTCTCTCTCTAAAGTGCCATAGAATTCTTTCATTCCTACAATCTTCTTCTTAGGATAGTAGTTGTGATGGACTGAATGTTTGTGTCCCCTCAAAATTCGTATGTTGAAATCCTACCCCCCCGGTTCAATGGTACAAGTAGATGGCACCTTTGGGATGTGATTAGGGCAAGATGAAGTCATGCAGGTGGGGGGCCCCAGGAATGAATCAGTGATCTTATAAGAGTCACTAGAGGGCTTGCTCCCTCTCTCTGCTATGAGGATACAACCAGAAGCTGGCACTCTACAACTGAAAGACGGCTCTCACCAGACCCTAACCATGCTCGGGCCCTGACCTAGGACTTCCAGCCTCACAAAATGTGAGGAATAAGTTTCTGTTGTTGATAATCACCCCCAGTCTATGGCACTTTTTTACGGCAGCCCAAACTAACAAAAACACTCATCTTCCCCTGGCTGCTATAAAATACTTCTAGGATTTTTGATGTGTGATCATTAAGGAACCTTAATGTTCCTACTGTTTCTTAGAAAACCCCAGAGTCATAGAAGGTTCCAGGCACAGGGATGGCAATATGGACTGTATGAAGAACTTCAGCCTTAGAATCCAAGTCACAGGACTGCCACCTTCACAACTGCTTACTGTGGACTCAGACCCTACTTTTCACTCCGTTGAGCCTCTGTGTCCCCCTTTTAAAGAAAGACACATTATTGGCTGGGGCAAGAGGCCTGAGGGTTAGAGATCCAGGTTTGTCCTTGCCCGGTGGTTTCCCAGATGCGGGATCCAGGCAACACTTGTAACTTAACTGCTTTGAGTCTCAAAAATTATGCTGAGTGGTAGGTATATTACAGAGATGCAAAAGAAGAAAAAGTTCAGGAAAAGTCGGGCGCCTGGGTGGCTCAGTCAATTAAGCACCCGACTCTTGATTTTGGCTCAGGTCATGATCTCAGGGACCTGGGATAGAGCCCTGCATGGGGTTCCACACTCAGCAGGGTGTCTTCTTGAAGATTCTCTCCCTCTGTCCCTTCCCTGCTCTCTCTAAAATAAATAAATAAATTTTAAAAAAGGGAAAAGAATCTAAAAATTGTAGTTACCCTACTTATACCAGCTATGGTTATTCCTATTTGCCTTAAAGACAGAAAAGCAATTTTAGTTTCCTTCTCCTTCCTTCTAGAAAAGAAAAAATTAAAAAAGGAAAAAGCAGAGAAAGAGAATGAGAGGCTAAAAGCCCTGTCTCCATTTAAAAACCAAAGGCCCAACTCCATTTTTTATGTTAAACTTGGCCTCCTTCCTCTTTTCTATTCTAAGTCCTGCCTTGCTCCACTGTTTCTCCTAATGATGGTTCATCCCACGTGCTAAGCAAAACCTATCAAGGATTCCTCTGTGCTGTTCGTGCTGTTTTCTTTTTTCTTAATCCGATTCTCGCTTCAAGACCTAAATTCAACCAATGTGAGGACAGATGGTGTAGGGCCCTTTGCCCTGCCAATTTAGGAACCCTGGCAATGATTCAACTCCTGCTTGGAGAGGGAGTGATTTTGCCCACATGATTTAAAAATACCACAGTGTTTTAACCCCCGGCAAAAGTGTTTGGCAAACAACCCATAGCAGATTTGTGTGTGTGTGTGTGGATGATGTCACACTCCTTACCAGATTTGTCTAAACAAGGCTCTGCTCAAGATAAATGGCTAACTGTGGCTGCCATTTAAATGTAGAATCAGGAGACAAAGCTGTGCGAGGCTGGAAAGAGATTTAGCTGAGAAGTTGGACTTGTACCACGGTCTTTGTTCGTCCCCCTGACTCACCTCAGTGGTCAGTCGGGTCTCCTCCACTTCCTCATTTGAAAATGAGAAGTGTAATCTACAGCCAATTCCGTTCACCCAATTGCTGGGTGATACATGGTGGGTTCTTGATATTTCAAAGGATTCCAAGATGAGAAGCAACTACAGTCACCTTCAAGGAATTTATGATTTAATGAAACATATGAAGTTCATCCCCCAAAGCTCATCTCTTTCTCAACAACCTCTTATGGGGTTATCTCTACTCAGAAATCCCTTCCCTCCAGACCTGCATCTGGCTGAGTCTTTTTCCGCACTCAGGCCTCAGCTCAGATGTCATCCCTACAGAGATTCAACCTCACACTGCCTGATAGGAAGAAACTCTCTACCCCATACATTCCCAGCCACTCTCTGTCCTGTTATCCTGTATCATTCCTTCATTGAGCTGCACTTCTGCTTATGTATTTCTTTCTCACTGCCATTTCACCAGGTACAGTGGCCTCTGCTGCTACTGGTTCCCATGGCCTTGGTAGGGCAGAGACACTAGTGTTCTGGAGCTCTCGGATGCCAAAGCTGAAAGGGAACTTGTGGAAGCAGTGGGGATAGACGACTCTATCACCAGTGTGGTGACGCTGAGACTCTGCTCTTTCACATGGGTAATAATAATAATGATGCCAACATGGAGGCATTATTGTGATAATTAATTATGCATTTATGCAAAATGCCTAGAACAATGAGCTCTTACTTAATGTTAGCCCCATGAGGCTCTTCCAGGGAAAAGTAGCATCAACTAAGCACTGAATTTGTATTTAATGCATCTTCATTAGTTGATAAACAACCTAGCATTTCCGCAAATGAAGAATTAGAGGAGTCCAAGGAACCTCAGCAGAGATTTAAGGGAAAAGCTCTTTCTTTCTGCATTTACTTATCATTTCCACCCTGTGATTTCCAAAGAAGTTACGCATGAATGCAACAAAATTTGGCTAGAAAATCAATCCAAAGATCAGAAAGCTTGTTATGCTCAGAATGGCCCTTGAGCTCTGACCCGTAGCTCTTACACTGAGCCCTGGGTCTACCTATTTTGGGGTTTGCCTTCCTGTAGGGTGTGTTAGGGTGGTTGGACCAGGAAGCCAGGGATGCCTGAAGGTCCTTTCTAGAGAGAGTGGACTTCTATGGGAACAACCCCCCCCCAGCTGTAACTCCCCAGACACCAGATGAGTTTGAGTATCAACTATGTTTATACATTGAGGTTTTTCCTCAGAAGCTACTTCTTGGCAGTCATGAAAATTGCCCAAATGGGGACATAAACCCAGTTGACACTGAGCCTCTGAAACATAGCACAGAACTCAACTCACACTCACACCAAGATTCCCCTTTCCAAAGTGCTCATGTGATGTGTGAGAGAGACCACAACTAATGGAGAGAGGCTCATAATGTGCTTCCTGGAGGAGATAGGACATAAAATGAAAGGCAATTAGCATGAGGGGAGCCCCTCTCAGTGGCCCAGAGTCAAACTGCCCAAGGCCCAGACACAAACAGGTGCTAAGCTATAAAAAATCAGAAATGCTGGGGCGCCTGGGTGGCTCAGATGTTAAGCATCTGCCTTTGGCTCAGGTCATGAATCCAGGGTCCTGGGATCGAGCCCCACATCGGGCTCCTGGCTCAGCAGGGAGCCTGCTTCTCCTTCTCCCTCTGCCTCTCTCCCTGCTCATGCTCTCTCTTTCTGTATCTCTGTGTCTCAAATGAATAAATAAAATCTTTAAAAAAAAAATCAGAAATGCTTATGTCAGCTAACCTAGGTTCTCATAGGAGCTCTCATATAAATCATAAAAAGTACATAGATTTTGATCCATTATAAGAGACAGCACCCTCAACTGGGAATTTATAAAACAAACACATATCTACTGTGATGGTGTTAAACAGTCTGTCTTGTGTTTTGGGGTTTACGGATGTATGTGCAAGCTTCATGGTCAACCCCAGGCCTTGACACCATCCTGAGACCAGCTATGTGACAGGAGCCTGAACTTGGCAATCACCACCCTCCAAAAGGAGGACACCAAATACCACCCAGTATTAGGATGTTGACCCAGGACCAGCAATTTTTTTTAATCACCTGAAGTTATTTTGTTCAAAAAATTTTAAAAGAAAACCAGTGAGAGAGCAAAAACAGCAGGAAAGTGGTTAAGCCAGGCTTTATCATCTTTTTTTATTTTTTATTTTTTTTGTTTTCCAACACATTGTCTCAGCTTTAGAGAAAACTGAATACGTCTGTGTAGAATGTTTATTCATAAGAAATCAGTTTCTCCAGTGAAAAGTGGGTGACAGGTACTCCATGGGATCTCTCTATATGATTTTGGCAACTGCTTGTGAGTCTATAATTACTCCAAAATAAAAATTATTTAAATAAGACAATAATTTTTAAAGTATAGATATGAATTTCAGTTTCTCCTTATGTGTGTTAAATTCAAGTTGAAAAAATATTTACAGAACTCTTTGAATGGGCTCCAGGTTGTTGATATGTGGTTACACCTTTTCTTCTACCTACATTTACGAGGTAAATTTATCATTTTGTGCACTGGAAATGCTATGAGGTTAGTAGTGCCACACTCCTTTTTAAAGGTGAGAAATGAAAGAATCAGTTAAGTTAGATAACTTGCTAGAAGTCATTCAATTAGTGGAGCCAGAAGGGATTTGAACAAAGCCAGAGTAATTCCAAGGCCCGACAGTCTTGCAGTCCTGTCTCCCAGCAGGGCCTACAAGAGCCAGGAAAAGCTTTCTTTCCCTCCATCCCAGGAACTGTGGTCCTGCTTGAACATAATTAGGTCTTGAAAGTCCTGCTTTCTGGTTTTTTGTGTTTATTTGGTTTTTTGATTTTTTTTTCCTGTAATTCTTCCATACAATATACCCAAGGTCTTCATACCCTGAGTGGCCTAGCCAGAGAGTGAAATCTTGACAAACTCACTGTGTCAAGCGTTGACAGAAGTGTCCCTTTCAGACCCACAGGCATCTCATCCCATACACTGCATCCTTTGTTCACAGATGTGGTGGATCACTCATCCATCAGTAGTGTTTCTGGAGGCCTCATATTACGCTTTAGTGGTACTGCAAGAGGGCCCCAGGGAAAACTAAGGGACTAATATTAATTAGATGCCAGACACAGTACTAGACACTCTGCAGGAGGGAAGCAATGTAATCTTCACAGTAAAGATTATCCTCCCCAATTTACATATGCAACAGAATGGTCAAGTCCTTGGCCCAAAGCCAGGTAGACTTTCAGTGACACATCTTGGGAACTTTGATCTGGCCGTTAAAACCCAAACTCCTCTGGATTTTCCCCATACTCCCCCAGTATTACTCAGGGTCCATGGACCCAATAAACTATGTAGGCAGGGTGTGGAGTGTGATGGGCAGGAGATAAGAACTCATGAAGGAATTAACACAAAATAAATTGTCACCCAAATCAAAGACAACTGTGAAGGAGTCCTCCTCTTGGGGGGAGATAAAGTGGACAGCAAGAAAGAGGGAGATGTGGATGGGAACCTGTGGGTGGCTGGTTCAGACTCAAAGAACACAGCCAGTCTTTCTAGCTGCTTCTGCACCATGCTCTCCCTGTTGTCTCTACCTTTCAGTCACTTTGCTTTTTGAGGTTCCTCCAGTGAGCTACATATACTGTCTCTTCCATTCTGGTATTTAGATATACAGTTGCTTTGGCCTGGAGCATTCTCCCTGACCTTTACTCCCCCCATTCTCCTCTCCCTCCTGCTCTTTTCCCTACTTTGTTCCATTCTCCCTCCCTCCCTCGCTCCCTCCCTTCCTTCCTTCTTTTTATCCTGCCTTCTTTCCCTCACATCCTCTCCCCTGTCCCCTTTCCCCTCTTTTGGTCTAGCAAATTCCAACTCATCATCAAAGACCTCTAATATCACCCCGTCCCAAGGGGAGTCAGTCTTCCCTGAGCCCCCAGAGTAGAATAAATACCACCTACACTATTAACCATATTCTTGCTATACCAAACTATCTCCAATTCTTCTTTGGTAAAAAGCAGGGATTTTTCATATCATCAAGGTTTGAGTTCCCACTGTGGTCCAGCTACTAACTAAATCCCAACATGGGCATTAAATTATTTCCCAAAGAAGGCCACGGTAACTCCCCTCCCCAGATCTATCCCTTGAGTGATTTTCTCCCACATTCATTCTGGACTTGCCCTTGTGATTTGCTTTGGTTAAGGGGACCATAGCAAACAGGATGCAAGCAGAGACTTGAAGTCTTGAGCCTTGAGACTTTCCCTCTCTGCTGCATTCTCTGCTGTCCTGAGGCCACCACGTATTTGAGCCTGAGCTAGCCTGCTGGATGATAAGAAGCCAAGTGGAGAACTGAGGCACCTGGCTGACTTCCTGCCAACCAACAGAAACATGACTATAAGGGCCCATGTCCTCCAGCTACCTGCCAGCCCGCAGAGATTCATATGTTAAAATTCATATCTTAAAATCCTAACCTCTAGTGCCTCAGACAGTGTCTTCAAAAGGTAATCAAGTGAAAATGAGGTCATGAGGGTGGGCCCTACTCCCATGTGACTGGTATCCTTATAAGAAGGGGAAATGTGGACACAGGCACAGGAAGAATACCAAGTGAGGATGAAGACCACCATCTCCAAGGCAAAGACAGAGGCGTGGAACAGACCTGATCCTCACGGCCAGAAGGAACCAATCCTGCCAACACCTCGATTCAGACTGCTGGCTTTCAGGACTGGGAGAAAATGCATTTGTGTTGCTTTAGTGGCCCACTTTGTAGAACTTTGCTACGTCAGCCCCAGGAAACTAACACAGGCCCAGACCAATGAGCCACACCATAGTGAACTCAGGAAATTGGCTACTCTTTTAAGCCCCTAGTGAATCAAAAGCTAATTGATAAAGTGGGTGAATTACTTGAATTTCCCTAGGCTTCAGTTTCCACAATCACAAAAAGGTTTAAATGTCTTTTCCTCACATTATTATCAGTAAGATTTAGTAGGATAATGGCTGCAAACTGCTCAGCACAATTCCTGGCACATAATTAACATTTAATGAGTGCTTACTTTAACATTACCTTTGGGGTATCTGTTAAGTCAAAATGAGAATTATCTACCCAAGAAAAGATAAACTTCTACCTTTGAGTTTATCTTAAATGATGTTGGGATTTATTATGGAATTCAACGTCAATTTATATAAAACCAGAGGGTCAAGTGGAGAGTACTGGATTATAGAAGGCACTTGCAAGAACTTACTGCCAGCTTAAATAAACCAGAAGTAAGGCAGAGAGAAATTAAATATGCTGAGCACCCAGTATGTGCCCCAAACCTTGCTACATGTCTTAATTTACATTATTTTATTCATTTCTTGGAACAGCTCTAAAATACAGATATTATTATCCCTGGATCACAGACATGGAAGCTAGTTGAGAAATAGCAACTTGTCCAAGATCACACAACTAACAATTAGTACAGTAGGAGTAAGAGCTAGGCGTTTCTCTTGCCAGACCCCATGTTCTCTCTATCGCACCTGAGAGATCTGGTCCATGTGCCTTGTGTGGTCTCAGGGAGCCATGGGCAACATCAAGTCATAAGATAAATAGCATTCAGTGCACATGTGAAACAAGACCAGCAAAACCCACCTTTGATGCTTGAGTGTTGCTCAGCAATCCATTTTAGTGTATTCTATAATTGTGAAGGGCCACTCAGGGATTCCATGTGTCTTTAAGGACACCCTTTGGGTTGGGAGACCTTAGCCTCCAATGGCTTCACGTACAGCATTGCACTGAAGAGGAAGTCGTACCCACACACAGGTCCTACCACCCCAATCTGTGGTCACATTTCACAGGAAACCAAACTTAAAACGGACCTAGGAGGGGCTTTTTGCTAAAGGACACTGCTTAGCATTGAGAATCATTCACCCCACTGACTTACGGATTACTGGCTCCAGGAGTTTTCTGCAATGCTGCCACAGTGGCCCCTCACAGGAGACCAACATCTCAGCACGGGACCTTGTGCTCCTCCACGGCTCTTCAGGTAAACTAAGGAGGCAGCTCCATCTGAGTGGGCATCTCACTGGCATAAATGATCATTAGGAAAGAGCTGACACCAAGCAAAAAAGGATTTTATAACATTCAATGCTGGGCCTTCTATAAAACATTGAACAGCATAAAGAAAGCCAGCTCCCTTAACTCAGTTTTTAAAGAAACCTTCATTCTGCTAGGAGAAAGAATCAAGATACGTAGCCATTAAAAATTAAATGACTAGATGTTTTCAATCTTCTCATCCTGGAGCTTGGACCCCCTGACTGTTTGCTACTAAAATCTAAGGGCCAGGCTGGTTGCTGGCTTTCTTGGCTGACCTTCATTAGGACAGCCCCCTAGAAAGGCAGCCTCAATTCAAAGTAGGTCACTGAAAGTAGAAGTTAAATCCTGGAGTCCCTGTGGAGATTATATATATATAATTTTTTTTAATTTTCTAAATTGAAATAATTTCCTTTCTGGTTTGGTGTGATTTTGGAATCATGCTGACCATCCTTCCACTCACAGGGATGAGGAGCCCAAGAGTAAGAGTGAAGGTGGGTACAATATTCACCCTCCAAGATGCCGGGAGACATCTCTGCCAAGTTTTTCTTGGAGAGAACAAACAAAACATAAATGAGTGAGACAGAAAAGAGAGTCAGTGTCCTCAAAGTCTGTCTGCTTTACAAGATAGTGATGTGGCTGCAATTTATCAATACCGATTTTTTTATTGTGCGCCAATGTTACTTATCTGATTATCCTCTTTGTCTCTATTGTAGCATAGACCCTCAATGATGTTGCTCCATTGGATTCCCAGGGGGGGCCCTCAAACCACAGGAAATGGTTATTTCAAATCTCGGGAAGACAGCCGTAGGTCAGGCCAATTGGAAGTCTGCCAGAGAAATGACAAAACTTCAGAAAGCCTTTGAGAAACTCAAGATAAAATATGCCCCAGAGAAGCAAGAAAGGCAACTGGCATTTACAACCCTATCTCTTGCTGGCCAGTCTGTATGTATTAACTCACTTGATCTTCACACCCAACCTTGAGAGTTAGGTAGTATTTTCCCCCATTTACAGAGGAACTTGAGTGATCCAAGTAGGTGTTCAAGGTTGTCCAGCCACTAATGTCATAAGAGAATTCAAAAGTACACTGATTGCACCTGAGCTGACCGATAAGAACGATGTTTCTTGGCAGCTTCCCAGGGTTCATCTTGAAGCTGTTCCTGGAGCGGTGTTAGAAATATTTAATGGCAGTATTTCTCTTTCTTCCCTCCAAGAAGCCCTCTCAGACGACTCCATGAACAAGACCATTCTAAAACCAAAGATTATACTTTTCTGTACCATCTTGCTAGCGCTGCCCTTAGCATCAGAGGACCCTAATTCTAGCTCACTTTGCCATGAGCCAGGTGCTCACTTTGCCATGAGTCAGGTGCTGTCCTGGAAAGACTGTGGGGTTGGTCAAGACCCAAACTCTGCCACTTGGACCAGACATGTTACTTTATCTTCTCCAATCCTTGATTCCTGCATCTTTATAATAGACCAAGATCACATAACACTTGCACTGACAGCTAGGTAGCCTCAATAATATACTATTTATATTAAATGAAATATGGTACATATTTAGCACTTAGTAAGCACTCAATAAATGTCAGCTCTTACCCCAAATCAGTGTTGGCCTTATTCCTAAAACATGCCCATAATCACCATAGAATAATTAATACAGATAAATTTATGAATATTTGATTTTAATAATCTCATTAAACAATAGTAATATGCCACAGTTGCATAGCCTTGTACAAGCAGCTTTAACTAAGTAGACAGGGCGACATCAGGTCATTTTAGAGATGTTGCCATTGAGGCTCTGGGAAGTTGATGAGGTTGTACAGCATGGTGAAATAGGAAAAGAAGGAGCTTTGAAATCAGTCAACACTGTATGTGGATGTGATGTGTGACTTGTGTGTCTTTGGGTAAGTGACTTAACCTCTCTGAGCTTCAGTCAGCTGTTGTTGGTGTGTTGTAACACAAAACTGGGTAAAATAATACACTTTGTGAGTTGCTGTGAAGATGAGAGAAAATGTACATATGGTGTCTGACACAGAAATGACATTTAGGAAATGGAAAAGTGGTAGCTGAATGGTGTCACTGCCAAGGTCACACAGTGAGTAGCGGAGTTCGCTCTAGAAGTGTCTTTTTATGAACACCACTATATAAAGCAGTTATGTTCATATGTCAATGATACTTCAATAATAATTTTTAAAAAGCAGTTATAGGCACCACTGCAGATAATTCTCAAGGTCTACCAGGACCTGAGTTCTGGAGAGTTCCTCCAGGCTATGCCTACCCGTTCTAGCGTGAGAAAGATACAGTGCTCAAAGGGGTTACATCATTAAATAGAGATAACTACTTGAATCTAAATTAGGTTGAAGATTTTTACTGATGGAAACAAAATGTCCAGTGATGTTACAAAGTGAATTATCAATAAGTCTGGAAAGATCTGGTTAAATAAGTTCAGTATCAGTAACTTAAGAAAGAAAAATTACCATGGAAAACAGAATTGTGGGAAAAAGTCATTATGGGAATATACTTTGTGGTTTTTGTTTCATTTGTTACTTTTGTGGATGGAATACACTGGAAATCATCATCATGGTTCACTCTCTTTTTTAGTAGGTATATTTATTCTTACTCTGTACAAGAGGATGCTGAGGTTCAGAGATATTCCCTATAATGTACACTTTACACAGTGAATAAGAAGGAAAGCCAGAAATGGGACCCAGGTCTACCTGAGTCCCAAGCTCCTGCTTTGTGCACAAGGTTTAATCAGTGCTCTGCTGGATGTTTTCAGGGTCATGATCATAGCATCACTTTCCTTCAAACTAAACAATAGCATTTTAGGACCCCCAGATAGACCACAAGCAATAGCAAAACCGGTGTATGAGTTTGGTTATTTTTTTCCATTGGTGATGCTAATTGAAAGACTATTTCTCAAACACTTAAGGATGAAAAATAGAAGTCCATCATGCTGAAATGGCACTGTGCATAGCTATTTGCCATCTAAACCAAGAGGATTCAAAAAATCTGAACATGACATGGAAATTCTATATCCATGTGTTTGAAGACACCTTCCATTGTGGTGGGTTTTCTGTTGAATTTAGTGTGAGATAAATATGAGGGGTGCCTAATAACCCAGACCCAACCTCTGAGAGGATTAAGCCTTTGTGGGGTCCCAGTGGACCCATATTTCATCATGGGTTTTGCAGATTTCATCCAAGGCATTCAAAGTTGATGGGACTCAGGGGTGTTGTCTATACTGGCATTCTGGCCCATACATCTATCTTCTGTGACTCTGTTCAAGTGTTAAAAGTGTACTTGGGTTATAAGTTCCTTTCCAGTAGGCAAATCTATGCAGGAAACCAAATTAATGCAGGGACGTAGCTTCCTGAAAACAAAGTCAGAGCTGTATCATTACAGTCACTCAACTCACCAAGCTATTGATGATCTGATGTCTTGATAGGCACCTGGGAGCCAGTCTGCCCCATGACTCCTCATGGATATTCAAAGATCAGGTCCCCCTTACTCCTGGGCATGTCCAGGGATCCCCTGACCAGCTCCACCTCTATGGGCATTCCCCGTAAGAACATTTCCCTGCCCCAAACTCCTCCTTCTGTTCCCAAGCTCTTCCTACTACATGGCTCCACCCACTCTTTGAGAAAGAAATAACCTAGGTTTGGGTTCAGACTGTTACTTTCTAGCAGAATGATTTCAGGCAACTTATTTAACCTCTCAGAATCCCAGGTTATCCTTTATAAGATGGAATTGCAATACCCACATTCTGGACGCGTGGGGAGGAATGAGACGTGGTATATAAAAATTACGTATTATAGTACATGGCAATTATTAAGAGCAAAGTAAATTATAGTGGCTATATTATCATTTTTAGCACAATTATCATGAGTTTAATTTACATTCAGGTAAACTTTCATTAGATTCTTTGGCTTCTTTTCCCTCTTTAAGAGTTTTGACCTAAAGAAGTCCTATTTTAAGATGATTTCTCCAGAAAGCTAATCTCATCATTTTCGTACTTATTTTAATCATTCATCTATCAAAGCCTCAGTAGTATCTTACAACTCCCCAAATGTACCAATCCTCTGAAAATATTAAGACTTAATGAAAAATGATAGAAATTCCTTTAGAACACTTTCCTTGCCAATTTCAAATCCTCACTGTCCTTCACGGTACTGATAACTTTTAGAAATTGCTCAATAGTTACCTGTTGAACTAGACAGCATAACCATTTATAGTTGACAGGATACTTTCACTTCCATCATCCCACCTATGAGCAAAGGAGGGTGAGCATTTATATCCCCTTTTTTTCAGGCTGGAGAAAGAGTTGAATTTGCACAGTGCTCTGTATAGTTAGGCACACCCGGGCTTAAAGACTTGCTTCCCATCTTACCAGGCGAGTGATCCTGAATAAAAGGAGGGGGCAACAAAAGAGTTAGTTATATGGAGGAAGCTCAATTCAGGGGTTAAGTTCTAAATGCACTTGAAGTTTCAAAGAAAGCAGTGACCTCATCTGAATCCATACTGTGCATTTGTTCACTAGACATATTTGGCTCAAGAGGGCTCTTGCTGAACAAAATGACAGAATTGTTCAATATTGAAAAATCTGGGTCATTTGGATTGTTGCCGTAGGATGGAATCTCAAGTAAACAGGGTGTCCTACATAGGGTTCTGGTATTCAGCAGATGGCGTTATTATTATTGTTGTTGTTGTTATTGATTACATTACTCTCAGTCCAGTGTCTATTAGATTACCTGGCTTTTCATGCCCTGTCTTTGGATTTAAAGATGCTCTCAAACTTCTTTGAGACCCACCTTACTGTGAAAGAGATCCTCAGAAAATGACCAGCATATAGCAGGTGCTTAATAAATGACTATTTCAAGAAGACAGTGCTTTCACCATGGGCCTTTAGATGTCCATGGGGGAGGTAGGGTCCCTGGACCTGTCTCCACCCGAGGGCCAGCCTGTAAATTGTGTCAGATGATGGTAGATAGATGATAGATGGATGGATGGATGGATAGATAGATAGATAGATAGATGATAGATAGATGATAGATAGATAGATAGATAGATAGATAGATAGATAGATAGATAGATGATAGATAGACAGATAAGGGCCTGGCAGTACTAGCTCCAATCAGTGTGTTTCTGCCATGATTTTATGAGAGCCAAAAGCAAATGGGGTGAAGCAAACAGGTAAACCTTTAGAAAAATGATAAGGAAACATCTGATTAGGCTCTTGATGATCTACATTTTATTTTTGCTACAGTCTAGTTTTATCTGAGCAGTAAAACCACTTCAATGATAAGAGAGCAGGAAGAGGGAAGGATGGGGAAGAAGGAGAAGGAGGGGGGGAAAGAATGAAGGAAGGGAGGACAGAAGGAAGAGAGGGCTGTGAGAAAACAGCATGACTGAGTGAGAAAAAGGTAAAGCAAGAGGCTATTTACTACAAAATGGGGAAAAAGAGGGAAAGAGAAAAATCCTACCACGGAAGGAAGGGAACCCTTTCTGCAGAAGAGAGAAAGAGATGGCTTTTGAAAACAAAATGCACCAGGAGGGATATATTCCAAAATCTACAGATTGCATCAGATCATTAAGGGTGTTTTCAAAATCATTTAAAATTAAAAAAAAAAATGGATGCAGGTGCACATTGCCTTGAGATACATAAAGGAAGTTACTTGTCACCAAGATAGTTGCAAAATCTTTTTTTTTTAAATATGTCCATACTTAATAGCAGAAAAACTAGGAAAGCAGTCTCCTATATTCCTCAAAAAAAAATCTATAATAACAATCCATTTTATTCCAAATGCCTCCATTCATTGGAAATCCAATAAAATTAAATGTTATACTTAATTAAATGTAGCTGATTGCTCTGACCAGGGTACAGAAATAGAAACCCAATCAGCATACAGCTTCCTCTAAGTCTGAGCACATCTAAGATGTAACTTTCTCATTTTTTGTGTGAAAATAGAAGAAAATTGCATGTAATTGTGACCAAATTAATAAACATCTGCATCTGAGAAGTTAGATGTTTCAACATGTTTACTCGAAGCATATGCATGCATGCATGCACAGACACACGTGTGCATACTCCCTGGCCCTCTTCCCCAAAATGTTCACACGGTAACCCCTCCCCTGCCTCAACTCCAAGTGACATCCATCATTCGGGATCTGTTGGGTGTGACTACGTAGAGAACCAAATGTGTACTGTATGCACTTTATGCTGGGTTCTTTCTTGTTTTTGTGGTTTATTGAGAAAAAGCATCAAGCCTTAATTCTGACCCTCCCCTCCAGCCTTGACCCAGTTTTAGCTGCAGAGCTATATCGTACCTTATTTTCCTCGGCAGTTCATAGCTTTCAGCCGTTTCCTGTATCTGTTCAGGGACACCGTCATTACTAGCATGATGTTTCTTAAACTTTGAAATAAAGAGGCTAGCATTTTTATAAGCCTTATCTTCAAGGAATAAGTGAGAAATATTTGAGAGCAAAAAAAAAAAATCCTTCACTGTAAAAGCATTGTTTTTCCTTCATAAAATATTAATTTTGGATCAGGTGAAATGCAGCAGAAATATTTATGATGACATTTCTCTTTGCAAGCTTAGTTTGGTAGCACTGGTGAATTCCCAGTGGAGAACAAGAGTTCTCCAGGATAACAAGGAAATGTGATTTGTTGCTTTACATATTTCCAATTGTTTAAACTGCATATGGTACCATAAGGGTATTAATTATTTTCAGATTAGGAGCCTCACCAAATTCCAATCCATTTATGAAACAAGTCTTTCCTTCCTAACATATTCACTGAGACCCCAGGCGGGTTTCAAGCTCAGAAGCCGCCATCCTGGTTTTAAAGCCCAAGTCTAATGTACATTCTTTGGAAATCTTAAGCAAACGCCTATCTATAGAAACTTGCTTTCTTTATTTTAATAGTTTTCTGAAATATTTATGTGCTTTAACCATCAAATCCATTATCTTCTTTAAAAAATGCTTTTCAACGTACAAAGTACTTAGTAAGCTAATTGAGTATAATAACTGGGACCATCCCCTCCAAAACTGTAGGGTTATTTGGCTAAAATGGATGTTTAGGGCAGGGATTCCACTACACTCAGGACCCCAGCCATGCTGTGCACCTCTCTTTGATATGGTCCTCTTTATCCCTTGAGAGCAGTGGATTGAGTTTTAAGGGGAGGCAGCATAGGGTAGAGCAGTGTTCCTCAAACTGGGCTTCATTTTGGACCCCAAATAGCTTCGGGGGCTAAGATGTCTGTAAATCCCATGAGAACTCTATCACTGAAATGAAAGCACAGATTTCTAAGCCAAAATTAAGAGTGTATTCTGTCGCTTCTGCCGAGGCTTTGGAACCTGGTCATAGTCAGGCAGCTATAGCAACCATGGTGGCATTTAGGATGAGATGTGCATTGGCATCTAATGTTTAATACAGTTGATAGCTCTCCTTGTTGGAGAAATAAACAGTCATCACGAAAAGAGGTGGCCTCTCCCCACAGACCCCCCAGGGCCCCAGGATCTCCTCCCCGGTCCCTCTCTGACTGTGGGCCCCCCCAGGCAGAGTGTAGTCTCTTCTCAAGACCCCCAAGTGCTTCTGCCAGCAGCCCCACCACAGAGCCCACTCTGGACATATTAGTGCCATTTGCACCGAGGACCCTGCTGTGACTGACAGATGGCACCTGAGCATCACTTCTCTTTGATCACAAAAGCCATGCTTAGCCTTTGTTTTTGTGGCTAACCAAGAAGAGACACTGAAAGAAATGCCCCAATTCCTGTAAAAAATAAATGTACAAACACATGAGATTTTCTCCCTGGCTGGACCTTACAGCCTCTCCGGGTTGCTGAGTGAAGGTAAGAAAAGCAAGCAACCAATGATGCTCTTTTATCTTGGACAGTCTCTATACCCTGAAGCCCCTCGATGGCCTGGGCTGCTCCACCTCCCTTCCATCATCATGCCCCAAGTAGGGGGTCAGGGCGACTCATAAGGAGCAGTAGGGAAATGAGTAAGGAAATCTTCCACTGACCCCACAGGACCTGCGTGGACCCCTCTGGGCATGCCTTCCTCTGCATTCCAATACCACCGTATGTTCCTCTGTTGTTTACAGATACATATTTAATTCCACTCTGTACAATCGCTTACAGCACCATGGAGAAAGCAAACGAGTGTTATAAGGCAGGGCCTTGTTCTGTGGTCTCTAATTCCTAATATCTAGATGGATGGTGCCCAGTGCATAGTAGAACCTCAATAAATGTTCACAGACTACATGAACAAATTCAACCCCAAATGACAGTTGCGGGAGCCTGTATTTAACTCACTCATTGTCTATAGCAAGACCTGACACAGGATTTGCTGCCTGGTGAGATTAGGAGCCTTCCCCCTCTAATCTATGGTGTCAGTGTTTGGACATGGTGGATTTCCTTTATGCATTTCACTGAAAATTAACTCAGAAATAACTCCAAGCATATAGAGGATTCTTTATGAGCAGTGGCATGACTGAATTTCCTTTTAGGATAAGCCTGGGACAGTGAGGTGGATGGAAGTGCCCTCCTTTGGTACTTCACTCAGGAATGAGAAAATGCCAGTGTGTGGTACCAGGCAGACAGAGCTGGGAAGGGAAGCTCTCACGTCCACTTCATTCTGCCGCCATGCCCACCAAAACGCCTGGGGCCTTTAAAAAATATCAATACCTGGGCTCCACCCCAGGACAACTGGATCAAACTTTCTGGGGCGTCGGTATTTGTCAAAGTTCCCCAGGTAATTCTAAAGGGCAGACAGCTGTGAAAACCCATGCTTGCCCACCAGTGGTCATGAACAGCAGGGAAGGGCTTCTCATTTCTGAAGACTAAAACCTAAAAGTCATAGAGGACATTTAATCTTAAAGTTCCAGTTAACGTCAATCCCTATCTTTCCCATGTCTTAGATAGCTTATGGTCCCATGTGATCCTCACAAGAGCCCTGCCATAGCTGTTGTGTTACCCCCATTACAGATAAGCAAACTGAGGCTCAGAGCAGGCAGATGGTTGTCCAACGTATTACCAAAAAGCATCAAGGGGAAGAGTTTGCAACACCAGCTTATTGTACGTGCAATGTAGGGCACGTTACTTAACTTCTGTGAATGTCAGCTTAGTTTTGTATAAAATAAGGATGATAATGCAGATCATACGAGGTTACAGGAGCAGAGCGGGGATACATAACAGGCATTCGGTGTTCATTACATTCGCATGTCAGGAGGAGAAGGGCCTTGATAATATATCACCTTCATAAAGCCTATGGACACAAAAATCTTTCTGTCTGCCTCGCCACACCTCATTCTCACCACATCCTTTACAAAGAGACTGAGATAAAATAGAACTATAGCATTCTTGGGAGGGGCTTAGACGCTCTGAATAAAGCAAAGAGCTGCTTATCTCGGAAAGTGCCACCCATTACGTCATGTTGATGCCACCCCCTGGTTGGCTCATACTCTGTTGTGGGTCACTAAGACCCCAAATTTTGCTTTTTAAATGCTAGAAAGCTTAGGATCCTTTCATGACATTTTAAAATTCTTTTTATAATAGACCGTTCACATGTCTTGAAAGCTGCTAGTTATATCTTCTCTGAACTCTTACTAAGATTTTAAGATTTTATTTATTTATTTGAGAGAGAGAGAGAGAAACATCATGAGAGGAGAGAGGGTCAGAGGGAGAAGCAGGCTCCCCGCTGAGCTGGGAGCCCGATGTGGGACTCGATCCCAGGACTCCAGGACCATGACCTGAGCCGAAGGCAGTCGCTTAACCAACTGAGACACCCAGACGCCCTTCTTACTAAGATTTTAAAATACGAGCTGTTACAGATCAAATAAATTACAAAGGTTTAAGGACACGGCAAAAGTTAAGTGCTTCCTCCCCAGCTCCTACCTGTCCTTTCCTGATGTCCTCTGTGTGAGCACTTTGGCAAAGCCTTTGCGGTGTTGTTCTGCAGGAAGCTTGATTAGAGAAAACAATAAAATGAGAGAAACATAATAACGTACATCCAACTTTCTTGACGATTTTTTGTCACCAAATATGGAAAAATTACAGGGTTTTTTTAAGATTTTATTTATTTATTTGAGATAGCACAGAGGGAGAATGAGAGGGAGAAGCAGACTCCCCACTAAGCAAGGAGCCTGACGTGCGGCTCGATCCCAGGACCCTGGGACCATGACCTGAGCCGAAGGCAGACGCTTAACCGACTGAGTCACCCAGGCACCCCAGAATTATAGCTTTTTTTTTTTTAAGATTTTATTTATTTATTTAATTGACAGAGGGAGAGACAGCGAGAGAGGGAACACAAGCAGGGTGAGTGGGAGAGGGAGAAGTAGGCTTCCCACCGAGCAGGGAGCCCGATGATGCAGGGCTCAATCCCAGGACCCTGGGATCATGACCTGAGCTGAAGGCAGTTGCTTAACCGACCGAGCCACTCAGGCGCCCCATAGCTTTTTTAAAAAGAACTATTTTATAGAATCTTTGAGCTGGAAGAAACCTATTTGGCCCAACTGATCATTTTTCAGGTGAAAAACTGAGGCAGAGCGTTTCAGTCCTTTGTTCAAGGCTACACAGTAGATGCCAGGTGGGGCTGGAAAACAACTTCTTCCCTGGGGCCACCTCCCCAGGCCTCTGATCCCAGGCAGTAAGCCCTTGGAGGGGACTGTCCTGCACCCTGCAATTCCTTCACTCTGTACCTAAGAGCTGGCCAAGAGCCAGGCACAGAGCGAGCCCTCCATTAAAATTGTCTTTCCGTACCCCATCTCAACACTGCTAACTGATGCACTCAAAGAAATGAAGTGAGTGTATAAGCAACATATTTAAGTGGTGGGTGGTCCTAAAATGGGGAAGGGGGTGCAAATTTGTCCTGTCTGACCATAATCAAGTAATTTAATTCCTCTAAATATTAATATCCAAAAATCAATCCTAGAAACCCAAATGTACCACAGCTGATGTTACAGCAACCTGAAGACTTCACTTTGTTATACAAGTAATTCCCAACCATCTTTCCATAAAGTTGTACCGTTTGCAAAACATTTTCAGATGCATCAACTAATTTCTTACTTAAAACAGCATGGTAAAAGAAAGATATGGGCATTAGCATTTATAAATGAGGAGACATGGACTGCTCCTATAAGGTCACACAGCCACTTAATGACGGCGCTGGGACCCGGTAACATCCTTCAACGTCCAGTGCGTATCGTTTGTGTTATATGGATGAAGGTTCAAGCCCTGTTCCCCACCTCCATAGAGGAGACAACTTTCAAAGAGGCCAAGCACTAGACATTCCACATGACATCCAGAGATGACTGTCAGCGGATGAGAGCCTAGCAGCTGCCTCCCATTTCCCTGCTGCCACTCGCTAGAAGCAGAAGGTAGGGCATGCAGCTGTGAAGTCACACACGGAGCTTAGTCTGGTTCTTTAGTAACTTTCCTGCCGTTACTGGTCCAGGATCACACAGCTCAAGTCCAAAGCCCATCCTTTGTCATGCATGATCCCTAACAATCAAAACCCAGTGGATCTTCCCAAGTTCCTTTCCATGTACTAGCAACATCCAAGCTGCTGACCCCTGTGGTCCCACCAAGCTGGGCAAAACCTCTCAGGAAAGTTGGGTATGCTAACATCTTCATATCTTTGTACATGGCGCTGCGTTTGCCCAGCACCCCTCCCCTAATTCTGAGCCAAGAAGAGGTAGACTTACTCTGCAAGACTCAGATAAAGTACTCTCTCCTTTGTGAAGATTCCCCTCACCTCCAAGGCATAGAGGATTTGTTTTGTTTTATATATATCTGTTTTTACAAAGCACTTTGATAACAGCCATCATAGAAAGAGGCAGAATCTATATTATACTGAGTTTTAGGAGTGCCTTGAGGACAGAGGCTGTGTCTTATTGGGCACAATATTTGCACAAAGTAAGTTTTCAGTAAATGGCAGTTGGATAAATGGATGGATAAATGCCAACAGATGGATGGCAGAACGATCTAGAAGTGCCTAGAGCTCAGTGGGATGGAATATGGTGACTGGCCAAGAAATGGCATTTTTGAGTCCTGTGCATTCGGACTTTTCTTGCAGATGGGTCATCTTGGGCACATAAGTTAACTTCCCTGAACCTCATTCTTTTTAACACTGAAGTCCACTCCCTACCCTGCTACACTAACTGGGATCCCCAGGAGGTTGATGGGTAGAAACCGCATCAACGCCTCTTCACCCTTGGCTTCCTGTTGAATTTGGTCAATGGGAGACAGCAGCAGGAGATTCTGGCCAAGAGAAGTGTGAGATGGGGTTTTCTATGCACCCTCCACACTTTCTCCCTGTGTGTCCCTCATACTGTGGAAGCCACAGTTCCTTCCCACTAGCCCCATGTCTGAGTCCCAGTGACCCCTGGCTCCCCTGACCCCTCCAGGCCCAGGCATGGCCTAAGCACCCCCAGGCCCTTCACTTTCCTTTGTGGTTTCCCCATACCCTGTCCATACATTTTAAACCATCTCTTTATTAAACTTCTCAAATTACCAATTTGAGCGTGCTGTTTCTTGCTAGAACCCCAACTGACTCCATGGGCAATATCCTTCATACCCCCAGGGCCTTTGTGTAGATTAAATGTAATCATTGATGTAAAGCTCCTACTGAATACTCCCAGGGTCTCTGCGGCTAATTTATATGGTAAACGGAGTTAATAACCTCTATGTGGATGAATACAAGCCACAAATAAAATGTTGTGCCCTATGCAAAGTGCTATAGAAATGTAGCTTCCAATAAATATTTCATGGCAGGTCACTCTTGGAAAAGAGAAGCATCCCTTCTCCTGCACGTGCACGGGCGCCCAGAGCAGAACCCGCCGAGCAGGGACTAACACATCCTGGGTGCCCAGGGGAAGTACACAATTGCACACTAGGGAAAACCAGGCTCAGGATGTGTGTGCTCAGCTCCCCGGGGCAGACGGGATGGATCCTGACAGAAAGAGGACAGCATGTCAGGGAAAAGTCCCCTCCCCCACCCCACTCCAGAAATAAACCAATTATTGACCTGGATTGATTCTCTCCCCATCACTTCCTCTAAGCAGGCACCTGTGTAGCATTTTAACAAGAAATGACAGTAGCGTGTTCACCAGAATTAAAACATGATGTGTCTGGCTCAGTAACGAGTTCACTTTTTATTTCAACAGGCTGAACTGAAGATCCCTCTTATTTGCGGGGTGCCAAGAACTATGAACAGACAGTAAGTACCATGACGTCACTATGAGTCCCAATCTCCCCTCTCCTGGTGGAGGAAGGAAGGGTGCCAATGTGCTCCTGTGGGAAGGGCATTTCCAGTTTCAGGGCCAAGCTGGAGAGGTTGGGGTCGAGGACGTGTGTGTTGGTGTTCACAGAGTATCTTTCCCATAGCGCCGGCGTTTTCTGTGGGCAGGCCTTTTGTTCTTGCCCAGCAAGGGTGTGTGGCCAGGACAGGGACAAGATACCCCAGCACCAGAGTGCCAGAAGGGCACCCCGAAATACCACCCATCGCGTCACACCCCCATGCGTGAAGGTAGAACCAAAGGAACAGTGGTTGCCAAACTTGTTCCCACAGCAGAGAACTTGGAGTCCAACTATCTCTTTGTGGAGCACCCAGAGGGTTGATGTGGTCAGTTTAGGATATCCGAATGTGTATCTGAGTCTGTAAAAAATCCATCCTGTTCCTGATGTCTATCACTATAACATATAAATTAAAAAAAAAATAGCAGGCCTCCAAGTTGTAAGAAATATTTATAATGAAAAACACATGCACAAAAACTCTTAAATTGAGAAAATTTGGTGTACTAATTCTAAAATCAATCTACTTTGCTTTACTTTGCCAATCAGAAAGGTAGCACTGTTATTCTCACTGTCATTGTGTGAGACAGAGCATGAGTTTCAGAGTCAGGAAAACCGAGTGTAAATCCCTTGTTTTGCCCCATCATTTTATATCTGTATGATATTTAGGAAGTTACGTGACCTTCCCTCCAGAAAGCAGGGTCTGGCCTGGAGAAGGAGGACTGCCTGGTCTCTGGGTGGATTCCCGGCCCTGGAAGGAGCCTGGGGTACAGCCCACAGTAACCAGGTGATGCCTGGGTCTCCCAGGTGGGTGCTGGAGGCAGGTTGGTGTCCAGCGTGACAGGGAGGCAGCAGCTCAGGTGTGGGCAGGCCACTGCTCACTTCAAAACCTCAAGGGAAGATGCCTTCTTACCACCACCACCATCCTTGTCCCTGGCTTCTGGTGGCCCCAGGTGCTCCTAGGTATGTGCCTGCATCAGTCTGCTATCTATCTCCACCCGCACTGGCCTTTTTCTCTGTGTCTATGCCTTCTCTTCCTCTGCCTGTCTCAGATCTCCCTTGCCTTTCTCTTATAAGGACATTTGTCATTGGGTTTAGGGTCCCTCTAGATAATCCAGGATGATTTCATCTCAAAATCCTTAACCTACTTACATCGGCAAAGACCCTTCTTCTTCATAAGGTCATGTTCACAAGTGCCCAGGATTTGGAAATGGAAATATTTTAGGGCTGCCATTCAACTCACTAGGGCAAACTTTATTTTCAGACCCACCCCTTTCTTTGGGGGCACTGCGGGGTTATTTTGACAATCTCAGCACCTCCCTTATAAAGATGAGTAAGATCTAATTCCTACCCTCAAACAGCATTAGCTGTATGTTGGGCAGATCATTTTAGTCTTGCGCATCAAGTGATGGGAAAGTGTCACCAATGCTAAGGATTCTGGATGTCATGGTTCTAAATTGCTTCAGAAATTAGCAGGCTATTTCATATTTCCTCTCCCTGCAACAAAGCTTTCAGCTTCCTGAACAATCAATCAAAGTACCTAAGGCCACACTCCTTGGAGCACATCGGTGCTGTTAGAGTAGACAGACTTACTTACTCCATCAGGGCTGGATGAAGGGGTCTTGGGTTTGGTTCCAGGATCTCTCCATCATTCTGAACAGAACTGATAAGAACCTTGGTGCTACAGCACTGAGTGTTTTGGAAGAGATGGAGGTCATGAGAGTGATTGCTTCTGGGCCCTTCCAGTAAGTGAACACCCTGCCCTGGCCAGGCTGCTTCAGGCACTCAAGAGGAAGACACACTCACGCATCCCAGACTGGAGACTGATGGGGGCAAGTGCCCCTGTACTGCCCACTTTGAAACGTGCTGAAAAGGTGTGACAGCCAACTAGCTTTGTTCACTTTTAAAATTATTCACAGTCCTCATGGAAATTTTAGAAAATATGCAAAAGTACAATGAAGAAAACAAAAGTCACCATTTATCCAAGCATCCAAAAATAACGACTCTTTTGCTGCAGGTTTCTGAAGCCATTTTTCTGTATCCTTGTGTAATATTTTAAAATTTCAGCAAACCTACTTTTAAAACTTCTACTGTTTTCATTCATTCAATAATACCGTTTTGTGTTATGAGCACAGTCCAACATTATGGTCTTCTTCAAAATCAAAGTGTTTTAAGCCTAGTGCTTAAATAAGGTTCACAATCCTTTATCCATAATTCCAAAGCCAAAGCCTCCAAAATACTGAAAACTGTAACTAATTTGGCAGCAAAATTTGACCGACAGTGAAATGAAGTTATGTATGTTCTTCATTTATCCTTCTTACTGTGACTATATCTACATGTTTCACAGCAGAAATATTAGTGTGTTTAATGACCAGGCATTACTCCAAAACTTACAGGTGAAATTACTAGTATCAGTACATGCACAATATTACTTTCCTAAATTCCAAAATATTCTGACCTAGCCCTAAGGAATTTGGATAAGGAATGGCAGACATGTATTTTATCCAGTGGTTTATTTTATCTTGACCTTGGCATTGGACATTTCAGTTGTTACCCATAAAGTTATATGAGGTAGTTTTATTGCCAAGATTAAACTTTATACTCTAGGAGTATTAGAGAAGGCTGTGTCACTGTGGCCCCTAGCATGCGATGCTGTGTGTCCTATCACATGTAAAACAAATCGTGACAATCTATTATTACATAGGGACACAGGTTCAATCAAATCATCTGACAACAACCCACTTTTCTTCTTTTGCTTCAGAAAACTTGTCTGTCATATTCATTTATTTGGGCAAGAGTTGATGGTAAACAAAGCAAACCAACAAAATAGTCTGAGAGCTAGAGAGAGTCTTAGAGGTATGGAATTCAGGCTGCCACCCGTGGCTGTAACCCCAGACTTGAGAGTCTTCTTGAATACTCACTACCTTCTGAGGCAGTGAGCTTAAAAATTGGAAGACAGTTCCTCTTTGTATCGACACCATCAAAGCCAACTTCAAAGCATTGTTATTCGTTGACCCTGTACATTTCGCTAAGCAAATAACAATTCTCCTCTGCAATACTTTTCCCGTCTAAGTGCACAGTTTGGTGGTGCGAAAGGCAGGGTAAAGAGAGAAACAGTACTACAAACCAGGAGTGCCTATGAGCTGGCACACCGCTAACCATTTGCATGAGGATCTGTGAGGCTATTCAGCATGAAACCCCTCTCCCACGTCGCCACATAAGACCACCAGCCTGGGTAACAGGTTTCGCAATTCAGAGTCAGCTAAAGACACATGTCTTGGATTCCAAAATCCATGATCATTGTGCCATATTGAACGACTTCATGATGATTAAGAATATCATCTTTACGTATTTCTCATCAGGGACACATCCCCAAATGGAACGACTGTTTTGCTTATGAGAGGCTTATTTTCTCTTTGAAACCTTGCATGATAAAAGCCACTCAGTTGCTGGGTGGGGATGTATATCAGCTCCTCTCCAAGGAGCCCAGCTCAGTGGCTGATATACAGGAGATGGCCAATAAATGATATTTCCCTCCATATGTATGCATGATAAAACTCCCTGTAAACTCTAGGTCATTTTTTCCCTCCATGATATAGGTGAACAACCCCTGCCTTCGACCTCAGGGAACAACTTCATTTGGGTTTGCAGGAATTCATAAGTGTAAATCCCACCGAATCTTGGGGAAACGAGAAGCCGCAATTTTGGCATCCCGAGATCAGAGTCTTGCACCCAGCAGAGTCGTCAGTGTGGCTGCCTTCCTAGTTCCCCAGAAGTAATTATGAACCAGCTCTCGGGCCAACCAGGCTCATTCGCTGGTCCTATCAGAGTCGCATCTCTAGCATTCAGCTTTGTGGTTGGCTGGTAATTAAAAAGCTGCAAGCTGTGAGAAACACAGCTGAGATCCAGGGCGAGAGCTTGCCAGAGGTTGCAGACATGGCCGGTAGTTCCTGTGCAGGAGCAGCAGGTGGGGCTGGGCCTGAGACTCATGGAGATGGGTCGGGATGGGCCAATGGAGCATTTCAAGATAGCTTCTTTCCCTCTTAATGGCAAAGTTGCCAGCTGTGAAGGAACAACCTGACTTAACTCACCTGTCGCCGCTCGGGAAACTTCCAGCTGACCAAACTTAGTCTTCTGCTGACTAGCCACAAGGTTGGACTTTTCATGCTTATGTCCTTTAAAAACATCACAAAGAGTAGAGAAGACTGCGACTTATTTTAATATTGAGTTTACTGCTATCATACAAGTAATGTATATTCATTTTAGAAAATTTAAAAATACAAGACTTACATACAAAGGAAAAATACTGTAATAGAACCGCTGAAAAGTGGTCAATATTATGGGCATTTTTTAAGGCTTTCTTATAAAACCATACATTCTATTTTGTTTTTTAATGTTAATATATCATAACTATTTTCCAATGTTACTAAAGTCATTTCTATAGCTTTACAATCTTCCATCATTTAGACACATCATATTTTATATTCTCCCACTGCTAGAAAACAACACATCTCATGAACTAATTAGACAAGCTCTATTAATACCCCCCATGTCTTAAGATATTGTGTTTTATAACCTAGCAATAAGCAAAACCAACCACCCTGGGAAGTCCCATGAGCCAGGCCAGTGTTTGGAGAACCTGACCCACAATGACAGTTTATAATAATCTCATAGTATTTGATTGTGTAAATGTGCAGAGAAATTGAAAGTAAGGTCCAGCATTTCTGGTTGGGTCCTCCACAGAGTCCAAACCACTAGTCACCCACTTGTTCTAGTTTCCATATACCTAACATTCCCCCACTAATAAGAATTCCTGTATGAGTTCTAGCAGTTTTGGGGTGGAGTCTTTTGGGTTGTCCACATAAAGTATCATATCATCTGCAAAGAGTGAGAGTGACTTCTTTGCCGATTTGGATGCCTTTTATTTCTTTTTGTTGTCTGATTGTTGTGGCTAGGACTTCTAATACTATGTTGAATAGCAGTGGTGATAGTGGACATCCCTGCCATGTTCCTGACCTTAGGGGGAAAGCTCTCAGTTTTTCCCCATTGAGAATGATATTCGCTGTGGGTTTTTCATAGATGGCTTTTATGATATTGAGGTATGTACCCTCTATCCCTATACGCTGAAAAGTTTTGATCAAGAAAGGATGCTGTACTTTGTCAAATGCTTTTCGTCCATCTACTGAGAGCATGATATGATTCGTGTTCTTTCTTTTATTAATGTATTGTGTCGCATTGATTGATTTGCAGATGTTGAACCAAACTTGCAGCCCAGGGATAAATCCCACTTGGTCGTGGTGAATAGTCCTTTTAATGTACTGTTGGATCCTATTGCTAGTATTTTGGTGAGAATTTTTGCATCCATGTTCATCAGGGATATTGGTCTGCAATTCTCCTTTTGGATGGGGTCTTTGTCTGGTTTTGGGATCAAGGTAATGGTGGCTTCATAAAACGAATTTGGAAATTTTCCTTCCATTTCTATTTTTTGGAACAGTTTCAGAACACTAGGTATTAATTCTTCTTGAAATGTTTGGTAGAATTCCCCTGGGAAGCCATCTGGCCCTGGGCTCTTGTTTGTTGGGAGATTTTTGATGACTGCTTCAATTTCCTTAGTGGTTATAGGTCTGTTCAGGTTTTCTATTTCTTCCTGGTTCAGTTTAGGTAGTTTATACATCTCTAGGAATGCATCCATTTCTTCCAGATTATCTAATTTGCTGGCATAGAGTTACTCATAATATGTTCTTATAATTGTTTGTATTTCTTTGGTGTTGGTTGTGATCTCTCCTCTTTCATTCATGATTTTATTTATTTGGGTCATTTCTCTTTTCTTTTTGATAAGTCTGGCCAGGGGTTTGTCAATCTTATTCTTTCAAAGAACCAGCTCCTAGTTTCATTGATCTATTCTACTGTTCTTTTGGTTTCTTTTTCATTGATTTCTGCTCTGATCTTTATTATTTCTCTTCACCAGCTGGGTTTAGGCTTTATTTATTCTTCTTTCTCCAGCTCCTTTAGGTGTAGGGTTAGGTTGTGTATTTGAGACCTTTCTTGTTTCTTGAGAAAGGCTTGTATTGCTATATACTTACCTCTCAGGACTGCCTTTGCTGCATCCCAAAGATTTTGAACAGTTGTGTTTTCATTTTCATTGGTTTCCATGAATTTTTTTAATTCTTCTTTAATTTCCTGGTGGACCCATTCATTCTTTAGTAGGATGCTCTTTACCTCCATGTATTTGAGTTCTTTCCAACTTTCCTCTTGTGTTTGAGTTCTAGTTTCAAAACATTGTGGTCTGAAAATATTCAGGGAATGATCCCAATCTGTTGGTACCAGTTGAGACCTGATTTGTGACCTAGGATGTGATCGATTCTGGAGAATGTTCCATGGGCACTAGAGAAGAATGTGTATTATGTTGCTTTGGGATGGAGTGTTCTGAATAGATCTGTGAAGTCCATTTGGTCCAGTGTGTCATTTAAAGTCTTTGTTTCCTTGTTGATCTTTTGCTTAGATGATCTGTCCATTTAGTGAGGGGGGTGTTAAAGTTCCCCACTATTATTGTATTGTTGTCAATGTGTTTCTTTGCTTTTGTTATTAATTGGCTGCTCCCATGTTAAGGGCATAGGTAATTACAATTGTTAGATCTTGTTGGATAGACCCTTTAAATATGATACAATGTCCTTCCTCATCTCTTATTATAGTCTTTGGTTTAAAATCTAATTTTTCTGATATAAGGATTGCCACCCTAGCTTTCTTTTGGTGTCCGCTAGCATGGTAAATGGTTTTCCACCCCCTCACTTTCAATCTGGGGGTGTCTTTGGATCTAAAATGAGTCTCTTGCAGACCGCATATCAATGGGTCTTGTTTTTTTATCCAATCTGATAGCCTGTATCTTTTGATTGGGGCATTTAGCCCATTTACACTCAGTGTAACTATTGAAAGATAGGAATTTGGGGCGCCTGGGTGGCTCAGTTGGTTAAGCGACTGCCTTCGGCTCAGGTCATGATCCTGGAGTCCCAGGATCGAGTCCCGCATCGGGCTCCCTGCTCAGCAGGGAGTCTGCTTCTCCCTCTGACCCTCCCCCCTCTCATGCTCTCTCTATCTCATTCTCTCTCTCAAATAAATAAATAAAATCTTAAAAAAAAAAAGAAAGATAGGAATTTAGTGCCATTGTATTGCCTGTAAGGTGACTGTTACTGTATATTGTCTGTGTTCCTTTCTGGTTTATGTTGCTTTTAGGCTCTCTCTTTGCCTAGAGGACCCCTTTCAAGATTTCTTGTAGGGCTGGTTTTGTGTTTGCAAATTCCTTTAGTTTTTGTTTGTCTTGGAAGCTTTTTATCTCTCCTTCTATTTTCAATGACAGCCTAGCTGGGTATAGTATTCTTGGATGCATATTTTTCTCATTTAGTGCTCTGAATATATCCTGCCAGTCCTTTCTGGCCTGCCAGGTCTCTGTGGATAGGTCTGTTGCCAATCTAATGTTTCTACCATTGTAGGTTACAGATCTCTTCTCCTGAGCTGCTTTCAGGATTTTCTCTTTGTCTCTGAGACTCGTAAGTTTTACTATTAGATGTCGGGGTGTTGACCTATTTTTATTGATTTTGAGAGGGGTTTTCTATGCCTCCTGGATTTTTGATGCCTGTTTCCTTCCCCAAATTAGGGAAGTTCTCTGCTATAATTTGCTCCATTATACCTTCTACCCCTCTCTCTCTTTCTTCTTCTTCTGGGATCCCAATTATTCTAATATTGTTTCATCTTATGGTATCACTTATCTCTCAAATTCTGCCCTCGTGATCCAGTAGTTGTTTATCTCTCTTTATCTCAGCTTCTTTATTTTCCATCATTTGGTCTTCTAGATCACTAATTCTCTCTTCTGCCTCATTTATCCTAGCAGGTAGAGCCTCCATTTTTTATTGCACCTCATTAATAGCCTTTTTTATTTTGACTTGGCTAGATTTTAGTTCTTTTATTTCTCTGGAAAGGGTTTCTCTAATGTCTTCCATGCTTTTTTCAAGCCCCACTAGTATCTTTAAAATCAACATTCTGAACTCTAATTCCAACATCTTACTGATGTCCATATTGATTAGTCCCTGGAAGTCAGTACTGCCTCTTGTTCTTTTTTTTGAGGTGATTTTTTGCATCTTGTCATTTGTCCAGAGGAGAATAGATGAATGAGAGAACACTAACAGGGTAACAATGACCCCAGAAAAATATATACTAAACAAATCAGAAGAGACCTGAAACCGGGGGAAAAGAAAGGGAAAGAAAGAAAAAAGAAAAAGATAAAAAACAAACAAACAAACAAAAAAAAACAGAATATGGTCAAATATGATCACACTGGTGAATAGATCAGTCCCACATACTAGATTTTGGGTGTATTTTGGTCTGTTAGAAGAAAGTGCCTCCCAAAATTTTAAAGAAATAAAAACTTATATATGTACAAAAATAAGGGTAAATAGGATGAAGAGATGGAATATGATTATAAAGATGAAAATTATAAAAGATTTTATAAAAGGAATTGATAACATAAGAAGTTGGTTGAAAAAAGAAAGAAGAGGATTTAAAAAAAGGGGGGAGAGAATGTGATCAGACAGGAGACTAGAACAAAGCCATACACTAGAGATTTAGGGTATATTTTGGTCTGTTAGAAGAAACTGTATCTCAAAATTTTAAAGAGAGAACAACTTATATATATATATATATGTATATATATATATATATATCAAAAATAAGGTTAAGTACTATGAAGGGATAGAATATGACTCTAAAAATGAAAAATAAAAAAGATTTTTTAAAAAAGGGATTGATAAGATGTTGGTTGAAAAGGGAAAAAGAAAAATTAAAAAAAAAAAAGAAAATTCAAAAAATTAACTTTGAAGGACTAAAGAATCTTGGGAAAAGGCCATGAATTCTATGTGCAGTATTCCCCTAGTGCAGGCGTTCTGCCGTTCTCATTGATCGGTAAACTTGGTCTTGGCTGGCTGTTCTTGCTGATCTTCTGGGGGAGGGGCCTGTTGCCGTGGTTCCCAAATGTCTTTGCCAGAGGCGGAATTGCCCCACCCTTGCCGGGGTCCGGGCTAAGTGCTCAGGTTTGCTCTTGGGAGCTTTTGTTCCCTGCAAGCTTTCCATACAGCTTTGGAGGACGAGAGTGAAAATGGCGGCTCCCAATCTCCGCCCTGGAGGAGCCAAGAACTTGGGGCCCCATTCCTCAGTGCACCCCCAGAGAAAAGCAGTCAATCACTCCCGTCTCCCCGGTCTCCGGCCACACTCTGTGCTCATCCAGCTTGTGACTGAGCATTTCTATCACTGGCACACGACCCTGTTTGGAGTCTCCAAACCTAGCAGATTCCTGTGGTGCACTCCTGCACTGCTCCTCCTGGGGGAGGAAGGGGAGTCTCCCTGGATCTGCCACTTGTTGGGTCCCTGATGGAAGAGCAGTGACTTGACTGTGCCACGGATCATGGTTTATGGCAACCGTGAGCTGAGAGCCCATGCCTCGGCTCCGTCTTTGCAGCCAGCTTCCCTGCTCCGATACCTGGGAGCTCCACCACACTCAGGCACCCCAGTCTTCCTGTGACCCCGAGGGTCCTGAGACCACACTGTCCCAGTGAGGGTTCAACCCCCCGCGTAGCCACCGGAGCAACGTCGCTCAGCGGAGCAGTCTTCTAAAAGTTCCGATTTTGTGCTCCACTGCTCTGTCACTTGCCCGTAGCTGGCTGATGGAGGCTCCCTCCCTCGCCGTCTATCTTCCCGAATATTGCCTCGGATTCACTTCTCCACACGGCCTCCATTCCAGAAAGTGGTCGCTTTTCTGTTCAGAGAGTTGCCGCTATTCTTGTCTTCAACCTCCTGTTGAGTTTGTAGGTGTTCAGAATGGTTTGATCCCTATCTAGCTGAATTCCTGGGACCAGACGAAATTTAGGTCTCCTACTGCTCCGCCATCTTGCTCCTCCTCCTCCAGACTACCTGATTTTTAACAGCTGGTTCCTCCAGTTATGGGCTGTGAGACCTTAAGCAAGTTAGTAAATGTCCCTGTGCCTCTTTTCTCAACTGCAAAATTGAAATAATAGTACCCACTTCCCATGAATAGGAGCTCATTTGTGTAAGACATTGAAAGTAGTGCCTGGAACACACAGTGTGGGCTCCATAAGTACTAGCTATTATTCCACAATCTGTTTTATGACTGCCCCAATTTACATTCCAAAGATAATCCATGCTATCATGGAGAGCCATAAATCCTTTGATTTCATGGCTATATACTATTTCCTTATGTGCATAAAATACTATTTAATGATCCGCTGTCTAGTCAATGGACATTGGGTTGTTCTTCAGATTTTGCTTACACCAGTGCTACTAAAAACATTCTAGTTTGTTGGAGCATATATTCTAGCCTTGGGGACACATATTCTAGAGTTATCTGTATATAGGGGTATATGATCAGGATTAACATTGCTGGGGCATAGAGAAGGCATATCTTCAACTTTACTAGACCAAGTCATAGTTTCCAAAGTCACCCAGCCATTGTACATGCCCACAAGTGTGTGTAAGTGACCCGGCTGCTTTAGAACCTCATCCACCCTCTATACTAGCAGTTTTCATCTCTACCCAACTCGGGGGTGATTTTAATTTACCTTTGTTGATGACAGATGCAGTTAAGCATCTTTTCAAATACTTGTTAGCAGGGCGCCTGGGTAGCCCAGTCAGTTAGGTGCCCAGCTCTTGATTGCAGCTCGGGTCATGATCTTAAGGTCCTGAGATCGAGCCCCACATCTGACTCTATGCTCAGCAGGGAGCCTGCTTGAGGATTCTCTCTTCCTCTGCCTCTGCCCCTCCCACCCACTCACTTGCTCACTCTCTCTAAAATTAATAAATAAATCTTTTTTAAAAACCCAAATATTTGTTAGCTATTGTTTTTCTCGTATGCATACAGTACTTGCTTAAATCTTTTGCCCACCTTTCTATCAGACATTTTGCCTTTTTCATGTTGATTGGTATGAGTTATTTTTTTATTCTGTACATTTTTCCTAGTTTGGGACTTAAGCTTTCATTCCTCTAGGATGTTTTCTTTCAGTGACCATGACTTTGAAGCAGTGGAGCAGACCAAACTTTTCTTTGTGATTTTTTGAGTTTGTGTATTGTTTAAAGAAACTTTCCTTCATTAGGTTACCTTCCTCTATTGAATTCCAAACATCATAATATTTGTCTTTTTCTTTTGGGCCATTCATCAGCCGGGAGTTGGTTAATTTATGCATGATAGGGAGTAAGGGGGATCAATTTTTTTTCACTCAGGTGCACAATTTTCTCATTACCATATATGAGAAAGTCAATCCCTTACACACTGGTCCACAGTGCCAGCTCTGTCATACACAGGGGGATTTTTTTCTGGGCTTTCCCTTCTTGTATCATGAATAAAGTAGCTACCCTATGTCAATTACAGAAGTCTTAATAAGTATAACTTTATAGTAATTCATGATATCTTGGAATTTATGTCCCTCGTGTGAACTTCATCAATGAATTGGCTCTTAAATGTTTACTTTTTAACTTAAATGTTAGGATCAATTTGTCAGTACACACACAGACACACCCCTTTTGGGATTTTGATTGGAATTACATTGAATCTATCAATAACTTTGAAGAGAAACAGCATCTTTATGACACTGAGTTTCCAACTCATGAGTATATTATGTCTCCAGAGAGAGAGAGGCAGAGACAGAGACAGAGAGAAAATTTCCTCAACATACTTCCATAATGTTTTATAATTTTGTGCCCAAACACTGTAATTTACCATCTTTTGAAAGATTTGTTTTGGGGCATTTCACATATTTTAATATTGTTAATGTTAATATACCAAAATTCCTGGGGTGCCTGGGTGGTGCAGTTGGTTAAGTGACCAACTCTTGGTTTCAGCTCAGGTCATGATCTCAGGGTTGAGAGATCGAGCCCCCTGTCAGGCTCTGTGCTCAGTGGGAAGTCTACTTGAGATTCTCTCTCCCTCTTCCTCTCCCTCTGCCCCCCTCTAACCCCCCATGCTCGCTCACTCTCTCTCTCAAAAAAATAATAAATCAAGATATCAAAATTCCATGTTTTTGTGTTTGTCATTGGCAATACATTTTTAGAGATGATATATATACAGCTGGCCTACTTATGCTTTATAATTCTCTTTGTCATTTTATTCTTCAGGTTTTGCTATGTAGATGACAATATCATCTGCAAATAATTGAATTTTATTTCTTCCTTTTCGTTTTTTATTCTTTTTTATTCTTGCCTGACGGCACTGGTTAGAACATCCAAAACAAGGTTAAATTAAAGTAGTTATAGGAAGCACCCTTGTTCTTAATCTTCAAGGGAATACTTTCAGTGTTTCAGCACAAAGCATGAGAGCTTCTTTCCAGATTTTGGTAGGCTTCAAATACCAGATTAAAGATACTAGGTCACCAGGAATCTGTTTATTTTTATTACAAATAAATATTAAATTTAATCATTTGTTTGTGATGATTAGGTATATTTTCCTTTCTCCTTCTGTTAGTGTAATGATTTGTATCAGTAGATTTTCTAGTGCTCAACAAAACTAGAATTTCTAGGATAAACACAACTCAGTCATGACATATTTTTATTCTGTAGCATATTGGTCCAATGAGTCATTAATGGGCTTTAGTGACAATGGCCTATAATCTTCTTTTCTCTTACTCTCCTTGCTGGACTTTGGCATCAGGTTTGTGCTAGCTTCATCAAATGAGTTAGAGTATTTACCAATTTTTCTATTCTTGACAAGAGTGTGTAGTAGGGAATAATTTGTTCCTTTAGCAATAAAACTCTTGGACAGGTATTTCCTTGGGGGAAGATTTTCAACTATTGATTCAGTATCATTGTCAGTTATAAAAAGTATCATTTTTGGTTAATAGTCCTTCATGGGTAATTTTTGTTGTTATATATATTTTTCTAAATACATGTTTGTCACTAATATTCCTTCAGCATTTTAACCTCTGTTGTAGCCCTAGTTATGTCTCGTTTTTCATTTCTAATTTTGCCTTCCCTTTTATTTCTGATCAAGCTTGCCACAGGGCATAAATTTTATTAGTCCTCTCTGTTGTAATTCCATGCTCTATTTTGGTAACTTCTGCTCTTTGCTACTTCTTTCTGTCTGCGTTCTTGGCATTGTGGTTTTGTTATATAACAGATCTACAAAGTTAGTGCATCAGTGATTAAATTTTAGCTTTTCTCCTTTTCTAATATAACTATTTCACTTCTATATTTCTACATTATTGTTCTGCCTTAAATCTTGTTATTCCCATTATCATTTATTCTTTGACTCATGGCTTACTAGTTTCCAAATAAATTTGAATTTTTTTAATTGTCTTTTTTGTCACTGATTTCTAACCTCATAGTATGGTGGTCATAGGAAATAATCCCCATGATATTATTCTGTGAGTTTTTTTAGAGAATTTGCATTGCATTCAATTATAGGCCAGTTAATTTTCTGTATGAAGAATACAATTTGGAATTTTTTTTAGTGTTAAGGCTTATTGTAAGAAAACACTTGTTGGCACCAAAAAAATGTCTTTATTTTGTCCTCATTCTTTTTTTTTAATTTAATTTTATTTTATTATGTTATGTTAGTCACCATACAATACATCATTAGTTTTTGATGTAGTGATCCACACTTCATTGTTTTCATATAACACCCAGTGCTTCATACAGTACATGCCCTCCTTAATACCCATCACCAGGCTAACCCATCCCCCAACCCCCTCCCCTCTAAAACCCTCAGTTTGTTTCTCAGAGTCCATAGTCTCTCATGGTTCATCTCTCCCTCCAATTTCCACCCCCCCCCTTCATTTTGCCCTTCATTCTCCTAATGTCCTCCATGCTATTACTTATGTTCCACAAATAAGTGAAACCATATGATAATTGACTTTCTCTGCTTGACTTATTTCACTTAGCATAATCTCCTCCAGTCCCATCCATGTTGATGTAAAAGTTAAGTATTCATCTTTTCTGATGGCTGAGTAATATTCCATTATATATATGGACGACATCTTCTTTATCCATTCATCTGTTGAAGGGCATCCAGGCTCTTTCCACGGTTTGGCTATTGCGAACACTGCTGCTATGAACATTGGGGTGCATATGGCCCTTCTTTTTTCTACATCTGTGTCTTTGGGGTAAATACCCAGGAATGCAATTGCTGGGTCATAGGGTAGCTCTATTTTTAATTTTTTGAGGCACCTTCACACTGTTTTCCAAAGTGGCTGTACCAACTTGCATTCCCACCAACAGTGTAAGAGGGTTCCCCTTTCTCCACAACCTCTCCAACATTTGTTGTTTCTTGCCTTGTCAATTTTTGCCATTCTAACTGATGTAAGGTGGTATCTCAATGTGGTTTTGATTTGAATTTCTCTGATGGCTAATGATGATGAACATTTTTTCATGTGTCTATTAGCCATTTGTATGTCTTCTTTGGAGAAGTGTCTGTTCATGTCTTCTGCCTATTTTTTGACTTGATTATTTGTTTTTTGGGTGTTGAGTTTGAGAAGTTCTTTATAGATCTTGGATACCAGCCTTTTATCTGTAGTGTCATTTGCAAATATCTTCTCTCATTCTGTGGGTTGCCTCTTTGTTTTGTTGATTGTTTTATTTGCTATGCAAAAGCTTTTTATCTTGATGAAGTCCCAAAAGTTCATTTTTGCTTTTGTTTCACTAGCTTTTGGCAATGTATCTAGAAAGAAGTTGCTGTGGCCGATGTCAAAGAGGTTACTGACTATGTTCCTCATCTAGGATTTTGATGGATTCCTGTCTCACATTGAGGTCTTTCATCCATTTTGAGTTTATCTTTGTGTATGGTTTTAGAGCAATCTATACTTTCAACACCATCCTGATCAAAATTCCAATGACTTTTTTCAAAGTGCTAGATCAAACAATCCTAAAATTTGTATGGAATCAGAAAAGACCCCGAATCGCCAAGGAAATGTTGAAAAAGAAAATCAAAGCTGGGGGCATCATGTTGCCTAATTTCAAGCTTTATTACAAAGCAGTGATCACCAAGACAGCATGGTACTGGCACAAAAACAGACATATAGACCAATGGAACAGAATAGAGAACCCAGATATGGACCCTCAACTCTATGGTCAAAAATCTTTGACAAAGCAGGAAAAAATATGCAATGGAAAAAAGACCGTCTCTTCAATAAATGGTGCTGGGAAAATCGGACAGCTATATACAGAAGAATGAAACTCGACCATTTTGCCCTCATTCTTAAAATGATATCTTTATTGGACGTTTAATTCCAGGTTGACAGTTCAAACCATGACATTATTTTTCTACACTCTTTTCCAACCACTACTGTTATTAGCTGTTGCTGAAAAATCAACTATCAATATAATTGCCATTCTTTTGAAGGTGATATTTCTTTTCCCACTGGATGCCTGTAGGTTCCTCTCTTTGTCTTTGGTTTTCTACAGTTTCATTATGCTGTATCTAGGTGTTAATTTCTTCTTATTTATCCTGCTTTGGATACATTGGAATCCTGATTCTCTGTTTTGATGTTTTTCACCATTTCTGAGAAAAATTTCTTATATTGAAGCCTCTTCTTTTTTATTTAAATATGAGGTACACACTTGGTGTATATTCTTTGTCTGATAAGTTTAACATCTAAAGACTGAGTAGCTGATTTTGTTGTCTAGTGTTTCTTCCATCTTACTTTGGTGCTTTGTTATTTTAAGGGTTTTCTGATTTTGTGTGCATGTTCATTTTTCTTAGAAATTAATTTGTGGGAATTTACTGAGGCCTGGGTTGAAGGTAAGCTCTTCTAGACAGGATTTGTGTTTGCTTTTGTCAAATTCTTGAAGGAACTGCAAAAACAGAGCTTAGTTATTCTACCTTCTCAGCTTAAGGTTTTTAGACATTCTAGGCTAAAAACCCATGTGTATTTATGAATTCTCATGGGGAAACACTGTCCTCTTTACTCTGCACCAATGTTAGAGAGTAGAAAAGGTGGGCTCCTCTCTAGTTCATTCTTAAACTGAGGCTCTAACCCTTTAGACTCCCATTTATAATTGGGTCTGGACTCTCCAGAGTGTAGACAATCTGAGCCCTATTTCAAGTCCACTGCGTTCTGTGACACCATGAAAATCAAAGACAATTTTCCCCTGTAGTAGCAATTCCAGCAAGGAGACAGCTAGCTTCTTCGTTCTGCTTCCATCTCTGTGTTCTCATCTTCATTCAAATATTAGGCTCTCTCTAGGAAGTCCTTACTTTCCCCAGGAATTGACTGCAAAGTAAGTTGTTTTTTTAAAACTGTTTTCTGTGGAAGATTCAGTCAGGTATCTAGTTCATTATGCTATAAGAAATCAAAGACATTCTCTCATTCTTGATATGGAATTCAATTTTTTTAATTGTGTTTTGACAAAAATTTAATTAAAAAAATAGAATAAAAGATAACTTCCATGTTCTCAGTTTTATCAACGATGTTTTTATTTTTATATGAAGAAAAGTAACACATCCCTTGGTTTGGTGTGTTCTTTGCTTGATGTGATTCATCAAGGTTTTGCAAATGCTCATTCAATGATTATGAATTAAGCTCTTCCTACATGCCAGACTTTGTGCTATTCATATTTGAATACATTATCTCATTAGATTTAATCTTCAGAAATAAAGGATTCAGGGGCTACCTTATCCATTAAAGTGGGAAAACAGTATCAGACAGCATTCTGTGCAAAGTTAGTATTGCTTGCCATGTGCCCAGCAGTATTAATAGGTTTGTGTGTATATGAAAAATTAATCTATATATGCATAAATGAACAAACAAATAAATAAACACATCAATAAATAAATCTAAAATACATTAACAGCCCTATATGCTGTTATGGAATGATTAGGGAGTTTGGCTCTTACATGGGCTATGCCAGTCGTTAAGACAAGAAGACTGGATTACTAATGTCACCTCTCTGTGCTACAATTTCCTGGATCAGTGGGAGATAATAATAATCCACCTCATGGAATAAAAATAAGGATCAAATAGGTAATGTATATGAAAAACACCAGTGTTAGCTCCCCCCCCCCTTAATCAGTCAGATTATGTTTGGTGACTTCTCAGCTGTGTGACCTAAAACAAATTATTACACCTATATGTACCCCAATTTCTTCTTCTATACAGTGTAAGTAATAATAACACTAATCTCATTAAGTTGTCCTTAAATGACTTAATACATGTAGAATGCTTTGAACTTTATCTTAAACATAGTAAGCCTTTATAGAGCTTTAGCTCTTCTCAGCAGCTATTATTACCTCTATTTAATGCCTAAAAGGTACTGGGTTTGTTTAATATAAGAAATAAGATTTTTATTTTTTTTTAAGATTTTATTTATCTGAGAGAGAGAGAGAGCACAAGCTGGAGGGAGGGGCAGAGGGAGAGGGAGAAGCAGACTCCTGGCTGAGCAGGGAGCCCAACATGGGGCTCAATCCCAGGACCCTGAGATCATGACCTGAGCCAAAGGCAGACGCTTAACTGACTGAGCCATCCAGGTGCCCCAAGAAATAAGATTTTTAAAGAAACTTTGTTTTTTCTGATTATAAAATAGGAGTACATTCATGTGAAATACAAGATAAGTCACAGAGGTACAGGGAAAAAGGTAAAACAGCTAAAAATGGCCATGTCAAAGATCACTGTGCCATTCTAGGTACAGAAAAGTCTAAAAGGGTACACACTAAAATGTTAACAGTGATCTCTGCATGTAGGATCAGGAAGATTTTTATATGGGCACATAATGTTGATGTTGATAAATATAGATATGAATATAGGGCTATTCAAGCTATATATGTGTATGTAGATATATCCAGCTCTCTGTCTCTTTATAATTCAGTCATTGAAATAGGATCAGTTAATGTCTAAATTAAGCCTTCAGTTGAATCAATCCTTTATTATCTTCTTTATCTATATACTAATCCAATCCAGTGTCTGTTCATTTGTGCATCCATTCATCCATTTATTTCCTATGTACAAAGCCCCATGCTGGCTGCTAGGGGCAAATAGATGGAGACATCTCAGTTCCAAATTTAACAATCCAGTAGAGCCAGTACAGTAATGAACCAGTAAGCAAGGAGTTTCTAAGCAATAATATGTATTAAGTACCAGCAGAAAGTGAAGAGTAAGACAGGAGCACAGAAGTAAGGGTACCTATACCTACTCAGGTAGGAAGGACAGGTGAGAAGTATTATATTGAAGACAAGTAGGAGCTTGCCAGGTATATACATGGAAGGAAAATTCTTTCTTAGCCTGAGAATGCTTTGTAAGGTCTGAAAAACATGCTTCCTTCTGTGCCAGGGAAGACCACTGGTTCCTTCTTCCCAGGCAAAGCAGACCTCCCTTCTCTCAGGGATGAAAATAAGTGTATTATCTGAGCACTTATAAGGTTACTAGTAAATAAAATCTAGCTACTTTGTTTTCTTAAGCTTCAGGCATTAAGGTGGAGGAGTCTAGGATAATAGGGCAACCAACGACTTGAAACCAGAAAGCCTATCCTATCCTCTCTCTGCCATTCACAGGTTCTTTGAACCCATATAAGATCTTTATGAGTCTTGGAATCCCTTATCTGAAAAAGGAATATAATAGCACCGATTTTCTCCACCATCTTTCATATGTCAGATACTCGAAATGGCAGCATGTTTGATCATGAAGATAGATGATTATGGTCTCTCTGAAAGAAGATTATGTGAAAAGAGGTTAAGCCTTAAAATCAACCAGACCACAGTTGCAATCTTTCCTCCTTCACTTTCTAGATAAGGGTTACACGAATATAATGTACGTAAGGTACCTGGGAAATGCCTAGCATCAGGTGCCTCTTAGTTGTTGGTTCTTTGAACTTGGAGTCATAGATGGTAACAGCTCCAAAATTTATTTGGCATTTGAGACTCAGATAAATTCTCCAGGTACCTCATTTATAAAGCAGAGATGTCTCAAGATGGAGGTCCTCTGATGTCACTTGAGATAATACATGGGGAAAGTCTTAATTGGTTCACTGGAACCAAAACGATGTAACATGTCATTACATGATAATTTGTACGATGAGATGTTTTGCTGAGAAGATCAGTAACAGGGTGAGAAGCCTGTCCTATAACACCAGAATGCAAGTGAAATACAAAACACAATGATGTATCCCAGTTTCTGACCTATACAGAAGGGCAAACTGCCAGGAGCTCATGTCCAGAGAGAGGTCACAGCAGAACAAGTGAATTTGGCATGATTAGAGGTAGTGAAATGAGCACTGACCTAGTGCTCTTTCTGTGCAAAATCTCACCCATGCTCGCCTTTTGAGGATCACAGCAAAAATGTCTACGGGCTTTAGGACAGCTAAGGTGTCGGTGTTCTTTACTTTTGTATCGCTTCACCGAGAATAATGTGTTCTATAAGTCAGCTGAAGGCTGTAATGAAGCATTTTTTTAGTTAACTCCCTGTTCCGTGAAATGCTGATTATAATACTTATCTCTCAGAATTACGGAGACAGACAGAAAAGGCCTCACCTAGGACATGGTAGGTGCTTGGTGTAGAGCCAGTTCTGGGCTCACTTCTGTGTTGCAGATGGATTTAATATGGCCTTTTCCTATGAGTCCCACCAGAACGCTCAGTGGAATGTCTATAAACTAAGTGCTATTCCAACTTTCAAAAGTTTCTGTCCTAAATTGCCACTGCCTTCACTGGGGTAAATGATAACAGTTTCTGCTAATAATACTCAAGGTCCAAAGGTGACAGATGTCTAGCTATTTCCCAATCCTAAAGAAAACTCAAATTCATAATCCACAAGCTCAAATGTCTCACGTAAAATACAGTTGATCCTTGACCAACATGGGTTTGAACTGCGTGGCTTCACTTATAGGTGGATTTTTTTTGATAGCTACAGTACATACTATAAATGTATTTTCTCTCCCTTATTTCTTAATAACATTTTCTTTTCTCTAGCTTACTTTACTGTAATAATACAGTATATAACACATATAACATATGAAATACATTAATCGACTTTTTATGTGATCAATAAGGCTTCCGGTCAACAGTGGGTTATTGGCAATTAAGTTTTGGGGGCTTCAAAAGCCAGGTGTGGATTTTGGCTGAGAGGGGGTTGGTGCCCCTCATTCCCACATTGTTCAAAGTCCAACTGTTGTCAGATAAAGAAAGGAGTGGAAGACCTTGACCTTCCCCCAACAAGCCTGAGACTGTATCTGTACTTGCCAAGTCCCCACTTTTCACCAGTCACAAAAGGAAACAGTTGACAGAAGGAATAATCTCTTGATGGACAAGTTTTGGTGGTAAATTCAAGACCAGGCTAGGATAAGCCATGTCTCCTGGGCATTGCAGAACCTGGACCCACCCATTAAGTATGGACAAGTAAGACCCAGCTTCTGCCCTGGGGCGTGGACAGTCTAGGGCAAGACTGAGAGGTTCCCCTAGGGAATGCTGGGATTGAGGTGCACAGTGTTCAGTGATGGCAATACAAGAGTGTGGAAGAATCTGCTTGAGGGTAGGGAGGAAGGTCCAGGAAGGATGCCTTGAAAATATTTTCTTCGAAAGAAAGAGAGAGAAATAAAAGAAAGAAAGAGAAGGAAAAGAAAGAGAAAAAAGAAAGAAAGAAAGAAAGAAAAAATATCTTCTTCAGTGTACTTTAAAGATTTTTTATTTATTTATTTATTTATTTGAGACAGAGAGAACGAGAGAGAGAGAGAGCACATGAGAGGGGGGAGGGTCAGAGGCAGAAGCAGGCTCCCCACTGAGCAGGGAGCCCGATGCGGGACTCTATCCCGGGACTCCAGGATCATGACCTGAGCCAAAGGCAGTCGCCTAACCAACTGAGCCACCCAGGCGCCCTTCAGTGTACTTTAGATAACAAGAATCTTAGTTTGGCCATTTTTTCTTGTTGCTAAATCCCTGGCCTTGAAAATAATGCTGGGATCAACCCCGTTCCTATAGAAACATATGCATCAAGTCCATCCTGGTGGGCAATGAATAGTTAGAAATAATGGTTTGAATGCTGGCTGCTTAAGCTTCTGTGAGTCAAAGAGTTTCATTTGCCCATGAGAACACTCAGAGCTTTATCTATAAAAAAGCAAGAAGCAGGTAGGAGGAGACAGCTTTCCTCCACCACATCAGCATGGCCTGGAGGAGACAGGCTTCCCAAGCTTGACTACAGTAGTGTGGCTAGGAAGTCATGCTCCCTGCCAAGAGGCATAGAGCCTGGTGGCTGGCTTCTGTCTCCTACTTCTATCTTCCTTGGCCCAGGTTCACTGACAGTAAGGAATTTCTTCTTGACAAAACAGATTTGCTGGAGCACATCTGCTCCAAAGCTGATAGCTTGTCCTGAAAATCCATTATTGGACCATTTCACTCAATACCTCAAGGCTTGGGTCTATTTCACCAGCTGACACATAAGGGCCATAGACAGTCTCTTCTTCCAAAGCTCTCTGGGTTTGAAAATAAACCTTCACCTTCCACAGTTCAGCCTCTAATTTGCTTTTGATTGTGTTGTATTTAAATGAAGCATTAAAGTTAAAAAAATGCAATTAGAATTTGAAAATTTCCAAACAGATCTCTGTACATAAAACTGTAATGTGTGTGTATGTGTGCACATGTGCGCCATTTTAAAAATACCCAACATGTACCTGGTACATGCATTATGTCATAAAATCATCCTAAGGATTAAGTAAGGATTATATGTATTACTGTCTCCAAAGTTACATAGTTAAGTATGTAAACTCAAGTGTATTTGACTTAAGCACTTAAGTCACTTCTACTTAACTCTGCTGATTTGTAAGGTTCTCACCCTGAGAAAGGGGAGGGATTGATATTTCAAGAGGCATGTAGAATCTTAGCACAACAGGGTTAAAAGTCCCCCCAAGCACATTTACTCCCTTTGCAAGCGTGAAGTGAACCCTGTTTCAGGCTGGGCACTGATAAGACGCTGGGACACCGACAGGAGCACATTGTCCATTTTGAGAGGCAACAAGGGCTGGGTGCTTGGCATCGTAGAGAGGGCTGCCTGCCACCTCTGGCTGAAGCCGGAGCCCGAGCTCAGACAGGAGGGGATCAAGGAAGGTCTTTCAAAGGAAATTTTCATCCTTCATTGCACTCCTTCTTGTGGCCCAAGTTCTCACAGCACTATTCGCACTGGCCAAGATGGGGAAACAACCTAGATGTCCATCAGGGGAAGGATGGATAAAGAAGGTGGGGTCTTATCTGACCACAGAATACTATTCGGCCCTAAAAGAGAACTTTTTGCCAGATGCCACAACACAGATGAACCATGAGACGTTATGCTAAGTGAGATAAGCCAGTCACAGAAAGACACACGACATGATTCCACATACATGAGGTATCTAAAACAGTCAAATTCATAGAATCAATGAGTAGAAAGGTGAAGGGCTGGGGGGAGGGTGGTAAATGGGAAGTTATTGATCAATAGGTACAGTTTCAGTTGAGCAAGATGAGTAAATTCTAGAGGTCTGCTGCACAGCATTGTACCTATAGTGAACAATACTGTCTTGTGCACTTAAAAATTTAAGAGCAGTGTAGATCTAATGCTGTTACCACAATCAAATGATTTTTTTTTAAGAAGAGATTCAATTTGAGCACCACAAGCAGAACAAACAGTAGGTATAAATGCACTAGACATGGGACAGTTATCCTGCCAGCAGCTGGGACCTTCTAACCCTTGAGATCTAGCAAGGATTGGCACGAATACCCTTCTCATGCTTTAGCAGAAGTTTAAGCCTTACCTAAGAATTTTATGAATCTCAGCATAAATAACTTCTCAGAGCTATCTCTGGTTCAGAGTGGAGGACAAGTCAGGAAAATCTGACTCCCCTTAGTATTGCGCTGAGCCATATTTGTAGCCAGTGGGAAAAAGAAAATCAGTAATACTCACATGGTCTTTATTTTGAAATTTGATTTTTTTTCATAATGGATTTTTTGCATTAATTTTGATTTTTTAAAAATATTTCTGTCTAGGTTGAGTGTCTGCCTTCAGCTCAGGTCATGAGCTCGATCCCAGGACACATCGGGCTCCCTGCTGAGCAGAGAGTCTGCTTCTCCCTCTCTCTCTGCCTCTGCTCCTTACCCTGCTTGTGCTCTCTCTCTCAGATAAATAAAATCTTTAAAAAAAAAAAAAAGATTGCTGTCTAACCGTATTCAGCTTGGTTACTACTGAGTTTTTTGGTGCCCCCTTAAATTTTGTTCCCAAAGTGAATGCCTCTGGAAACCTGCCTCACCCTGCAGTCTCCCCCCTGAGTCTCTACCATGTTCTGGGCTGCAGGGTATAGGCTGTCTGAACCTAACCCTGGGATCTGCCTTCTACTAGGGGGGAGACCATACCAAAGATTAAACCTCACTGTGCCTCAGTTTCCTCATCTGTAAAATGGAGATATCAGCACAACAGTTGTGAGGTGTAACTGAGTCAGTACATGGGATGTGATAGAGGAGGCCCTGACATCTAGTAAACACAATGTTAAGTTATTATGAGGTCACATAAGTAAATGTGAGCAATCATCATCCTGAGACTGTCCCCACTTCTCACTGTAGCAACAGCCAGGGTAAGCCTGGTCCGTGAAGCAAAGCCTGGAAATGTAGGGGTGAAGAGGCATGGAGACATCATACTTGCCACCACCCACAATTTGGCGATCACCATTGACAGACTTCCATCCCTGGGGCCACATTTCCCTGCTGCTCTAACCCTTGCCCCCCTCCGCCCCCCAGTGCTCAGCTTCCCAACATCCCCCTGGCTCCTCCCTCTTCCCACCACCGTGTATGAACCCTTCTCGCCTCCCTACTCCTGTGCCACCCAAATTCCACTCTACGTTATGCAGAACACTTTACCTTCTCCAGTCCCTTCTTCCAAACTGTGTTGGATATCCTGGGGCTCATGTGCTAAATTAAGAATATGCAGATTATGACCTGCTGGCTGAGGAGGCACAAGCCACCACAGGGTGGGCAGGTAGTTCCCTTGGCTTCTCAGGTCCCACTTTGGGGAAGTGAAAAGCCCAGGGCCATTTTGATTAGAGGTGCAGTTTCAATACACTCACACAAAGGAGATAAAGTTACAAGGTTTATTAGGTACAGATCTCAGGATAGGGACTCAATGAACCAGGGGTGGGAGCAGTCCTCTGTCCCTGGTCATGAGTGCAGGAGAGAAAGAGCAGGGTCACAACTACTACTTATAAGGCAGTTGGGGCAGAGGTCACTAACTTTTCAAGGGCTAACTCTATGTGGTTATTTGAAAAGTGCCCCCGGAGAAAAGCAAAGCAGGAATTGGCGGCAGGCATCCTAAATTCAAGTGCTTATCTCAATGTCCAGACTCTGGGTGCAAGCAGGTTGTCACACTCTAAAATGCCTGGGCAGAAACGTAGGATGGCTGTTTCTTCAACACACAAACCAAGCATCAGGCCTGCTGCACATAGCCAAGCTCATTGGGGTTGACAACAGAAAAAGGGATTTCCATGTGCCATGATCCAGGGACCTAGAGTTATAAACAACATAGGAGATCAAAGAGCTGAGGAACCGTGAGATATCTGGTGTGTGGTTGATGCCCAGAGAGGTCATGGTGGGGTTTCTCTCTGGGACATCTAGACATTGCTTTGGGACACTGAAAGTTCACAATTGTGTTGTTACCGTGGATTGTCATGACCTAATTTTGAATGTTTGTTAGGGGTATATTAGAAAGTAGAGGAAGTTTGAGGTTGTGGGGATGCTGGTGCACACCTCCACCCTGGGACCATCCTATGACCATACGCCTGCATGTGGCACTGTCTCTTTTCCTGGTGTGTTGTCTTTGGTCACTTGTGGCACCGATCCTGGTGGCAGCAGGGAATTCTGAGCTGGTAGTGATAGGTGAGAGAAAGGAAATCAGTCCCTAAAGACAACCATGATAGGCTCTTTTCTGGCTTCAGGACAGCAGGCACTGTAGGGCAAAGACTATGGCTCTCTGGTCACCTGTGTTACCAGTACATAGCACAGAGCCTAGCACAAAGTAGGTGTTCAGTAGGCAATTGTTGGTGGGGTTATTGCTGGAACAATTGACTGAAAGGTGAAGGGAACCTAAAGATGGGATCTCGTTGACTGTGAAGTCATAGGAGTTCCTTCTCCTGCAGCCATCCCAGGGAGAAAAAACTATGAAGAGATACCTGCTCCTATCAGGAGGATCCATGCTTCTCCAGGTGACATGAGTCAGAAATACAATCAACAAAGAGAACCATGAGGACAGGATCACATAATAGCCAAGATCCAGGACATTTACATCTGACAGGTGGACCAGACGCTTTCAAGCATCATTTCTGTGAGTCTGTCTATGTGTGTGCACATATAGTTGGGTTTTGTGTTAGATAGATCTGCCAGCTATCCTTCAATATGGACTTACAGAGACCCATGAAAATAAAAAGTTTTAAATAGTGACTCACAGCTTCCCAACACTTAATATTTTAAGTGACCTTCAGGTTTTACTTAGCCTTCCCTACAGCTCTGTAAGAATATCAGGGCAAATAGATGGATTCCCACTTGGGAGTTGACCAAGATTTCATGAAGGTGACTGTCCCAGGGCCACCCCAGATATGAAATCACAGTGCAGCCCAGTGAGATGGGGGTGGGTCATTCTTTTTTGCATTTTTTTTAATTTCCTTTTCCCCTTTATGTTAAATTGGTGGGGAAACAAAGCTCAAACATTCCAAGCTTCTGCAAATTCATACAGGTCCCATTGGTGGCAGTGCCAGGACTCACACTAGCAAAGTCAGAAGGCCTGGGTTTTCTTTCTAAAGCCCATCTCCCTCCTCATTGTTACCTCCCTGCCCTTGCCCAGTAGCTTACTCTGCCTGGAATGAGTGTCCTCCCCAGCAAGTCCACCTCCCGGATGTAAATCGAATGACTCTCCTACAAAATGGTGTCCTTCATTCTCCCAGGCCTCCCTGGACGTCCTCTCCATACCCAGTCAGCCTCACTTTGCTTGTGCTCACGTTGCCTCTGCATCTCAATCAGCAGCTCCCTGAGGGCAAGTGCAAGGTCTTGGCCAGTTGCATGGGGCAGATACCTGGCAGGAGGTACTGGGCGTGAAGTCAGAACGCATACTCCACAGTAAGGTGAAAATAGTAAAGGGCTTTGCATATGTTAGATTTGCTTATTTGTTTTTACCCTCTTACCCTCTTTTCCAAAATTGACTTAAAAATATTTATGTCTCATGTGTTAGTTACTATAGGCATATTCTTGAGAATGCCAAATTAATGGATGATGTATTTGAAGGATGCACGTCTGTCTTTCATTCCTTCATCCACTTCCTCACTCAGATGAAGAGGTCTGACTGTTGTCTAGAAGCAGCCTGCCCAGCAGCTGGGGGAATACATCCCTCGAGCCCCCAGGGGATAGGGTACATCAGAGTATCCACTACAGAGAGCCTCAGTATGGTATGGACTCTATCCTGAGGGCAGTCAGGGATCCACTGAAGTGGGAATGGTGTCTGGAGTTGACCCTCCACTCCATGTAAACTCTTATTTTCTGCTGAGGTCATGCTGGGCTCTTAGTGCAGACCCAGATTTAAGACTGGGTCTTCTGGAACCACCTGGTTACCTCTGCCTCCCCTGAGTCTTCTGCTCCAAGCAGCATAACTTTTGCAATGGACTGAAACGACCCGTGCCTCCATGCCAGTCCTCAGTCCCGGGGAGCCTGCAGAACCCCACTCAGCTCCCTGCACAGCCCCCCCCCCAGCAAAGTGGCCAGGTTCTCCCCTGAGCTGTCCCTCAAGGGGCCAATCCCTCTCTACGTAGGGGTCCACATCAGACTTGAAAGCACAATCTTATTCCCCTACAGTTTTGAGACACCCGTAGCAAAACTCGATCTAATACTTGATTATCGTTTCACATGAAAGATGGCCCCGACAGGCTCAGAGGTTAGCGGGGTGGGCAAGCTTCCAGAGGTAGCTGCCATGAGCCCCGCTTGACTGTGGCTTCACCTCCCGCTGGAGCAAAGTTCTGCCTCTGAAGTTGGAAGCGCAGGCTCCCAGGTGAGCTCTTCCCGCTGGTTTCAAGCATCTGCTTTTCATCTGCCTGCAAGTCAGTTTCACGTTGCTGCTTATGGTTGTCATGAGGAGGACAGTTGTTGGGCAGGAAAGCAGAAGCCTGCAGCGCTTGGGAGGGGCAATCGCGTGATGATGGAAGAGTGAGACCCATGGTAGCAGCTCAAGCGTGCAGCCTGCATCTCACGTGTCCGTATGGGTGCTGCAGCCTGGCAACGGGATCCTATGTTACAAGCAAGCGGGAGTGAGGGATTTTTATGCTGCGAGTTTAAGGTTGCTCAGTAGTTAGCAACAGAGGAAGGATTATGAGACAGGATGGGGGGGGGTGTGTCTGTGTGTGCGTGACAGAGAGAGACAGAGACAAAAATTTTAGTCCAGCATCCTGCCCAGCAGCCACGCCCCGGATAACCCCCTGGCAGAGATTCGAGAGCCAGAAGCTTCCTCACTGCCTCGCAAGTTAGATTCCCGGGTTGTTGACGTTAAGGACTAAAGAAAAATAGTCCATTCAGCTTTAGGTCGGAGGTGGTGTGGGGTAATGAAACAGAACCCAGACTTCAGAAACTGGACCGTTCTGGAGTTGGGTCTCGGCTGTTCAACTTCATATGTGACATGGGAGAAGAGCTTAAGTGGTGATAGTGTCCTTCAGGAGGGAAGATCTGGAAAGTACCCAGAGTGGCGCCGTCCAGCAGGACTTTCCGTAGTGGTGGAAATATCCCAAATCAGGACTAGCCAATACGGTGGCCATTTGCCACACATGTGGATGTCAAGAACTTAAAATGGGTCTCGGGCAACTGAGGAACTGAAGTTTTCATTTTCATTTGCAATTAAGTGTAAATTAAGCAGCCACATGAGCGTATGGTTGCTATATTGGGCAGTACAGAAATAGAAGCAACAAATTTATGGGCTCATGTGTTCTCCATGACAACTTTGTGAGTTACATGGTGCAGGAAGTCTGTTCTCATTTTATTGACAAAGAAACTGAGTCTCAGAGGAGATCCCACTAAGACCTCACGTGGGCATCTCATGCCATCAGCTGGCTCGTGAGTTAGGGAGCCATAGGCAGCCCCCTCCCACTCAGTCCAGCAGAGCACATGCAAGCCCTGAGGTCAGTCAGGCACTGCCTGAGCAGAGAAAGCCCTTTGCACAATGAGCCAAAGCCACTGACAAAATATTATTCAATGTGTCAGTGCTCAGGCATTCTGTCTAAACCATTTCCCATCACCAGCGGGAGAGGACTGGTTGGGTAAGATGCTCAGAGTTGTTCAATCAATCTCACGGAGGCTCACTCAGCAGTGCCAGAAAGGGCTTTGCACTGGCCAGAAACATCTCCAACTCACCATATCAAGACTATTTTGGAAATTCCTTCAGTACAGTGGGTTTTGGCCCTGAACTACTCCAGCATTTCTGGGGATGGGGAAGGCATCTATTGTGAGCTGAATTGTGCCCCCATCCCCACCCCACCAAAATCGTATGCTGAAAGTCCTAATCCTCGGCACCTTAGAACAGCACTGTATTTGGAGAAAAGGACTTCAAAGAATTAATGAAGGTAAAGATGAGGTCATTAGGGTGGGTCCTGATCTAATATGACTGGTGTCCTTATAAAAAAGGGGAAATAGAGACATAGATGCACAGAGGGACAACCATGTGAAAACACAGGGAGATGAAGATGGCCATCTACCAGCCTGGGAGGGAGGCCTCAGGGATAGAATCCTGCCCACACCTTGGCCTCAGACTCCTAGCCTCTGAAACTGTGAGAAAATAAATTTCTGCTCTTTAAGCCATGCACTCTGCAGTTGCCGGTTACAGCAGCCCCAGCAAACTAAGACATTTATTTATTTCTATTTGATAAATCTTCCCAGATGATTCCAGCAAGCAGCACAGGTAAAGAACCCCGGCTTTAATTCACTAAAGCATGACAGTCATTAACAACACCAATGTCAACATCAAGGATGATGATGATAAATTAAAGCATTATAGCTTTTCACAGTGAATACACCACCTTCACATACATTTTCACCAAGTCGTGAGGATTTGTCATTCTTCCCACTCTACAGATAAGTGACTGGAGCCTTGGGAAGCGGAGTTTGTTCAAATTCACAGAGCCCCTGATTAATGCCAGGTCACATACCCTAGGTCCTGGACTCCTCAATCAGATTAGCTGTTTTTCACCAAAACCACCTCTGAGCAGGGTGGGGAGTGTGTCCCGATTTGCCCAAGACAGTCCAAGTTCACACTGTTTCCTGAGAGCCATTAGGAACAGTGTTCCCTTTCTCTCTCAAAAGCATCTGGGTTTTTGCAATTTATAACAGGATCACCTTACAGACAAGCCACATCGATAGTAAAAGTCCCCCCGGGAGGTTACACGTCCTCAGGAGACTGCAGCAGCTATCTGTATGGAAAGGGAATGTCCTCGTGCAATCGGTGGTCCCATGGCCATGGCTAGTGGTGTGGACACAGGCTAGATGACAGGTGTAGTGTGAAGAACAAGGCGGGCTTGAGCACTCAATGCAGGACGCCAGGGCTTTGCCTTGACCTGCCGCGGGCTTGCCGTGGGAGCTTAGGTCAGATGAGGGATCCATCTAGATAACCCTGAGCTCATCCCAGCTATAATTCTCTGGTTAATTGGTAAGTGCTCAATATGTTTAAGGAGCTGTGAGCAAGAGTCCGCAGTAAAAGAGGAATGATCCACATGGCCCGGGGTCTTTTGGGGAGGTGGGACATGCGTGTAATTCTGGTATTCTGTCTCCAAACATCTGGAATACCTATTGCTGGTTTGGCACAGTAACAAACAAACCCCAGAAAGATCAGTTGCTTCAGGCATGAAGGTTTATTGTTTCGTTCACACACGGTTTGCTGTGAGTCAGGCAGCTCCCCTGGACAGATCCCTTCACGCAGTCGTGCAGGGATGCAAGCCGGCATCTGAGCTTCACCACTTGGACCAGGTGTCCGAGGCTGGGGGAGAGAGAACTAGGGGGTGATGACAACTTCCCTTCTGCTCACACCTCACTGTGCAGAACAGTTGCATGCCCACCCACCCCTCCCCCCGGCTGCAAGGTTACCCTGATCATGCCCACCCTTCAAAATACCGTCCCAATCCAGCACTTCAGCCTCATAACCTGCAACCCCTTGCCTGCCTACCCAGGCTCCAGACTCACTCCCAGTGCATGATAGGGAAGCTGCCTCCACTCCCTGGCATGCAGTCATCCCCTCCTGCCATACCTCCTCCCCTCTGCCCAGTACCACCCAGGCCCCAAGGTCCGTGCAGGTGGTACCCACTTGTATGAATTTCCTAGGGCTGCTGTAACAAATTACTACAAATTTGGATGGTTTAAGGCAGCAGAAATTTATTCTCTTCTGGTTCTGTAGGACAGAAGTCTGAAACCAAGGCCCTCGGAAGGGCCATGCTCTCTCTCTTAACTTCTGGTGGTTGCTGATGGTTCTTGACATTCCTTGGCTTGCCACTGCATTACTCCCATTTCTGCCCCCCATCCTCTCGTGGATTTCTGCCCTCTGTGTCAGTGTCTTCACGTAGTGTTCTCCTCTGTGTGTGTGTGTCTGTCTCTGTGTCTCTTCTCTCCTTATCAAGACACCAGTCCTATTGGATTTAGGGCCCACCCTACCCCAGTATGACCTCAGCTTAAAGCTTCATTATATCTGCAAAGACCCTATTTCCAAACAAGGGCATATTCACAGCTACCAGGGGTTAGGACTTCAATGTGTGGGTTTGTTTTTTTTTTTAAGATTTTATTTATTTATTTGTCAGGGAGAGAGAGAGAGAGCACAATCAGGGGGAGCATCGGGAAGAGGGAGAAGCAGGCTCCCCGCTGAGCAAGGAGCCTGATGTGGGGCTCGATCCCAGGACCCTGAGATCATGACCTGACCTGAAGGCAGATGCTTAACTGACTGAGCCACCCAGGCGCCCCTCAATGTATGCTTTGGAGGACCCAAGGCATCCCATATGGCTACCGAGAAGTCTCCCCAGGCGCCCATGAGCAGAATTGCTGCCCCACCTCTGCCATTCTCCTGGGTCACGTGCCACATATCTGAGTATGGGATCGGTGCCAGTTTGGAAGGCAGTGGTTTGCACACCTCTCTGTCCAACTTTGTGAGCAGGGACGATGCCTTCTGTGAACTGTGCCTTCTGGCAGCATCTTCCAATGCCTGACGCTGTCCAGAGCAGCCTGGTCTAGAAGAACCCTGACTTTCCAGAGAGGTATTAATTCCAACTCCAATTCTGCCACCTCCTAACCATGTGATTTGGGGCAAGGTATTTAACCTGTAAGATTTTCAGTTTCTTCATCTTTAAGATGGGAATAATAACCCAACCAAACCAGCTGAAGACACAAAAGGAATTTATTCTTCCTTGAAGACGACCCAGCCCAGCAGCACACTTTACAAAAATTCCTTTCAGCAGTTATGTTCTCGGATCTTTCCTCATCCCTAATGACTTTCACTAATCTGAATCAACCTGAAGGGAAAAGTCAAATTGTTCTCCTGAGCCCTGCACCGGAAGGAAGCAAAAAATCTTCAGAAGGCTGAACAGTGACAGGAGTTTCAAAAACCCAAAGTCAGATTGGGAAAGCTGGAAACACAGAGGTGCCTCTGAGAAGCAGTAGGGCAACCGAAGTACTTAAATTAATTAGCGCTAAAAATGCACAGTTTTTCGGAGAGCGGCGTAAGCCCAGTAAGCACAATCCAGGCTGCAGAGATATTTTCTCTTCCTTTAGATCAAACATGGGGAGGTGGAAGGCGTGAAGCTTGAGGAAATGACAGGCAAATGCAGTAAATAGAACTAATTAACTTCAGCTTCATTCCCCAGGTTACAAAGGGCGGAGCAAGCACAGCAAGCCAGCAGGGAAGCTGCGGGGTCTCTGGGCTCGCCTGTGACAGGGGATAACTTGTAAGATGCCTCCCAAAGTGACAGCCCAGGTGTTCTCCTTGGTCCGAAGCTTCCTGGGAGCTACTTTTGCAGGGCAAATATTCAGTCCTCCTCCCTCAGTCTCTCCTCAGTGTCCCCTCTTTTCTCAGAGGCCTTCCCTGCAGACCCTAGTGACCTCCATCCCCCTTCTCTGAGCTCCGGCACCTTCCAGAAGCAAGCGCCGCCCAGGGTCAGGGAGTACCACGCAAGGATTCAGGACAGGGCGCAGGGCGCGGGGCGCAACTGTCGGTCTAAACCCAGCTGACCTGTGTGATTGTGGAAGAGTAATTCCCCTGCCCCCCCCCCGTGACTCACTTTCCTTGTCTATAAGATGGGAGTCCTAATTCTAACCTCACTGGTGGTCCTAAAGACTAATGGGAATATGTAAACCCAACACAGAGCTCTCATCTTCATGTGACAGAGCGCCCAACATTGTTTACCCTCTCCCATTACCACCAACCTCACAGGGCGGACACAGGAAGCAAGTGAAATAGTGTATGTGACATCGCTGAGCAAGGCCTCGCACCTCTCACGCTGCAAATGCCCATCCTATCGGCACCGCGGGGGTGGATTCTGTCTGCTTCTTGCATATGAATCTCTCAACCCAGTGACATCCCCGCCTTTGGGAAGGGTGTGGAGCACTTATAAAAGCGCAGAGTGGGAAGACGGCAGCACTCCTGGTCTTCAGAGAACTTGCAAGCACCCAAGGGGGCATCGTGGTCCAGAGGAAAGAGCTCCAGTTGTAGGGTCAGACGCTCCCTGCTTGGGCGTACCACCCTCCACCAAGCTGCTCATCTCATGTCCCTCGCCTGCAAGCCGCAATCACACAGAGAGTAAAACTCAAATGAAAGAGTGTGGGTGACAGGTGCACATATCACCCAGCCCATCCGTAGGTCCTCAGGAAAGGCTGGCTTCCATCAGATCCCGAGAAAACCCCAACCCTGTAGCAAAGATGGTGAGGATGGTAACCATAGTGAACAGACCTCGCTCTCAACCTGAGGATGTGTGGGCCTCGACAACATTCTAGAAATGGAGTTCCAGATTTCTGTTGGGAGTGGCCTGGCCAAATTTGTTTCTTTGAGCCTAAGTTTGAGGTATTTTAAAAATACTATTCAGTTCATGATATGTGATGAGTGCAAAAGTGGCAAGAGTGTTGAAAGTGGTAGAAATAAAAATGGAGACTTTTTATGTGAAAAGTGAGGAAGAATGTTACATGTCACATGGTTCATGTGGCCTGACTCTTTTAATACTAGGAACATTCTGAAATACAAACAGTGAGTCTGTTGTGTTTGAGAAGTGTGGCCAAAGCACACCAGCAATGCTTACCAAGAGACAAGGAAAGCAATCGTGGGACCCTGGACTAGACTCGGAGAGCCGCTCTTCCTGGCATGACAATGTGGTGGAGGAAGCAGATGACCCACAAATAGCCACACAAAGGTCAGACATTCTGGATGAAGGTTGTATGATGCAATATGTGTGAAGTGCTGTGCAGATTGCCAGGACGAAATGAGAAGTCCCCATCTTCCTCTTTGGTGTTCCTTCACACAGAGGCCCCATAAGGGCTGGGCATGTCATCTGCACCCTTCATGGACCGGGGGACAGGCAAAGGTGAAGGTGGGTGTGGTGGAGGTCAGCTGGAGAGCAGTGAACAGATTCAAGAGGTCCTTTGGAGGGAAAATCTCCAAGATCGGGTAACAGATAGTAGCAGGTGACTCCTGGACTCCTCTACTGCACAACGGGGTGAGAGAAAGTGCCGTTTACAGAACCAAAGAAGCCTGCAGAGACGGACATTTGAAAGATGTGACTTAAATATTGGATGTTTTAATCGTTAGATGCCTGTCAAGCATCCAATAGGAAACATCAGGTGGCCACCCTCTTCAGGGATTGTTCATGCCTTCAACCACATCTAATACTGCAACTCAACTCTATCTGCAAATCGGGTGCCCACACACTGAGTGAGCCCTCAATTCAGTAAAAGCTAAGGGTTCAAACAAAAAGGCCTCAGAAGCAGGCATATATGTATCCCTACTCCATTGTCCATTAGCTGGGCGACATCTGAAGGACAGTTGGGAAAATCCTTTGGCTATTTGAGCTTCACTAAAAAGTAGAAATAATCCCTCTATTACAGAGCAGCTTCAAGAATGAAAGGAGATCAAAAACTTTCTAATTGCCGGTTGTTGTCATTGAACTAATTCTTCTTTTGCTTCCTTTCCCTCTTTTTCTCTATTGCCCTGTTACTTGGTGATGAGGCTGAAGGGAATTAAGGTTAGACGTGTAATTAAAGATCGTTGAAATAGTTATGTAATGTTGAAGGGTGTTTTGTTTTGTTTTGTTTTGTTTTTGGCTTTACCCCAAGTTCCTATTTCGCATAGATAGACCAATCAATCAATAGATGGATATAGATACAGAGAAAGGGAGATGATAGATAGAAAGATAGTAATAGATGGGCTCTATCTATATAGATCTATCTATTTAGATACAGATACATAAACAACAGAGACATACACCAAGTGTTCTCATCTTACTGTCAGACAACATGGTGATCTGAAAAGCTTCTATCTCCCTGTAATTGTGATTGTTCCTCTCTGGCTGGCCATTGCATCTCCTGTTCCTCTGTCTGAGCACCTGCAGCAGTGGGGATGTCTGTCTGCCCTCCACCTGCCTCTAGTTTCTAGCCTCTGTTTTACCACAGAACACAATTACATGACTTCCCATGGAAGGCAGCTCGAGCGCTCAGCCTTTGTGAGAGAGGAGGCCTCCCTTATGCAGCTCAGAAATGCGTTTCCATCAATGTGCTCTGGGCAGGGATCACTCAGACAGTGCTTATGTCCTGCGGGGTTGGTCAGGAGCTGACCTCATCACGTTGACCCCAAGACGACCAGACACCAGGAGGAGCAGGAGGGAAATGAATGGAAGGCCAGGAGAGAAGGCTTTCATTATGCCACGATGGGGAGTGATGGTGGATCGGGAAATGCTGATTCCCTAAAGCAGCTCTGGCATTTGATGAGATACAGTAGAGGGAAAAGAGCCTCTTTGCTTGTGCTTCTCCTCTGTACTTTCTGTAATACCTTCATTACCCTTATTCACACGCCCATCCATTTATTCATTCACTCAGCAAATGTGCCTGGAGGTAATTGTGCACCCTCCATTCTCTTGCCTGTTTAAGGGGCTATCCACAATGGCATACATAGGACGATAGTGCCTGCCTGGTTTGCAGTAGGTGCCACATAAATAATGAGTGATTGCTGTAATTGCTAAAGAAATGTATGGATCTGTGATTGAATGATCGGATGGACAGATTAAAGAATGAATGAGAAGGAGGGCTGCTCAGCCCAGCCTATGAGATTGTGGATCGTGTGGGTAGGAAATGGGAATGAGGCGTGATGGCGAAAGGAAGATAAACCTTCCCGCTCCTGCTGTGTCTACTTGGAGAGTGAGAGTATCTCCATAATTCCTGAATCTACAACCCGAAGCGCAGGGCTCAGCATAGAGTGAGAAGAAAGGAAGAGCAGCGCTGGTGAGGTAGGCGCAGGATGGATCCCAGCTCCAGCACGGCTACCTGTGAGAGCTCGAGCCTCCCAGAGCCCTGGGATCTCCATTGTGTCCTCCATAAATGAGGGCCATGAAGGCCTCTCTCTGCCTCTCTCTCAGGGCAGTCACAGAGTCCAGATGGACAAATATGTGTCATACTAAGTTGTCCACCATCAAGCAAACTTGTTCAGAGGAAGTTTGTTGCTTGTTCTGTCAGCTGACAGGAGGAAAATGCATAGGAAACAAACCAAATCCAACTCAGATGCACAATGTTTAATCGGCATCCACACGGCTGAGGAATTTTCACAGAAAATAACCCCACTCCTGGAGTGGGAGCATAGTGAGACTATTCCAGTGTGTCTCTTAATTATTGTCCATCTTTTCCATTCAGGACCCCCGGCCCTCAGAGGTCTTCCCGTCCTGTGCTTCTCAAACACTGCATGGACTGGGGTTGGCTGGCAGCATCAGAAGATGGGGCAGGAATTTCTATTTTCAAATGTTTTATGAAATATTTCTGAAGCGTTGAAAACTGAGTTCCTGGGTCTCCCTCATGGAGGCTCTAATTCTGATGTCTTGAGATAGACAGGGACTGTCTGTTTATACAGGCCTTCCCAGTGGGCAAGCCAGGGCTGGGGACCACTGACCCACTCACCACCATGTTCCTCATCCTTTCCGGTTCTACAGTTTGGAAGATGTTGCCTTAAAGCCTACTTGGGCTTGTGAGACACTGGCTTGGGGTGGGGGTGAGGGCTCTCCTCATGGATAAAGAGGAAAATTTCCTGAGGTTGGCTCTAACTGTGAACCTTGAATTGAGGTTTTCTAGACCTAAGCGTCCCCTCTCATGGCCTTGAGAGATGGCAGAGCCTCCTCCCTCTTGCTGGGTCTGTGCCCACTTCCAGTTCCTGGACACATGAAACAGCAGGGGGCCTCCCACATGAACACTCTGTCGCTCTGTGCCTTGGCTGTCAGATTGCCTGTATGTCCTGGGAAGGTGAGACCAGCTCATCTCTCCTGCTTAGAGCCCAGGCCAGGTGAGCTCTAGCTATCACCACTATTATTGAGGAAGGCCCTTCGTGCAAGCCTGTGAGGGAGGCAGGCACTGTTGTCTCTGCTGAAGAATGAGGAGACGGGGGCCAACACCACACAGTTTGTCCCAAACAGCTAGGAGCTGGGCCCATCCTCACCTGCCTCCAAAACTCCTCTGCCCCTCAGGGGTTCACCCACTGCTCCACTCTGCAATGTCCTGGGCATCTTACTATAGGTTGTCCTATCCTGTGAGCAACTGAGAAACAGACCCTGCCTTTTAGAAACTTAACATGAACTCAGAGAGAGGGAAAAAGAAGTGAACAATCTCGCAAATCGATATTTGCAAACCATGATAAGTCTAGGGATGACTTAGATGAGAAATGAGAAATAGTGAGAGCTAGCTCTCTGGAAGAAACATAGAACAGAGCTCTCCCTATGATGCAGATAAAGAAACTGAGGCACAGAAGTCAAGCAGACTGCTCAAAAAATACATGAGCCGTGAGTGGCAGAACTGGGATTCAAGCCCAGACATACCATTAAGGTATAAATCTGTAACCTTGAATGCAGGAAATTGTTAAAATACAGTATAAGAGCCATATTATGATATGTTATGCAGCCATCAGGTATGATTTCATGGAGGTATATTATGCACATATTTTTACCAAAAAAATAAATAAATAACATTTACTTGTGTGTGTGCTACAAGCCAGAATATGGCAAGATCCTTATTGTATGATTTTTATTTTCTTGTTTCTCCTTGTATTTATTTTCTCAATTTTCTACAACGGCCATGCATTGTTTCTTTAAGATTTTATTTATTTATTTGAGAGAGAGAGTACGAGCAGGGGGAGCAGCAGAGGGAGTGGGAGAAGCAGACTGCTCAGCAGGGGGCCCAATGCAGGACTTGATCCTAGGACCCCAGGATCATGACCTGAGCCAAAGGCAGATGCTTAACCGACTGAGCCACCCAGGCGCCCCAATGCATTATTTTTGTAATTAAAATGTTAATGTAAATAAAAACGTAAAAACCAAATTTAAAAAAAGAAGGCAAGAAGAGGGAGAAGAGTAAGGGGCTGATGCTCCAGCTGTTGGAGAAAAAAAGAACTTCATGTGAATAAACTAAAAGCCACTCAAGAGAATCAGAGGGATTAAAGGTGGGCTGATGCTGGTCAGTGAAGCAGAAACAAGAGCAAAAAGGAGAGAATGAGAAACAGAAAGGTGGAGGCAGGAACTTGCTATCCAAAATCTCTTCTTCTTAGAGATAAAAATCATCATCATCATCATACCATTGCCCTCGGAGAAATCTTCATTTCATGAATGTAGAAATTGAGGTCTGGGGCTCTGAGGCAACTTCCCCAAGACTTGGAAGGGAACAAGGCAGAGCTGGCCCCGAGAACCACAGTGGAAAAGACATGCATTCTGGCAGAAAGACCTGTTCGTGAGGCTGGCACCACTACCTGCTAGCTGGACTGGACAGACAAATCAAGGATGAGAGCTTGGATGGGAGAATAATCAATCCAGTGCCCAAAGATCCCCATGAAGCGTCAGTTCAATGAGCAGCTGAAATGAATGTGCCTGGTACAGAGCAGGTCACAAGTGTGGCTTCCTTTCCTAGATGACCCCTTCTCCCCTCCTGACAGGAAACCTCCCCCAAACCACATTAGCCCTCAGCTATGTCAGTGGGAGTTTGACCGGTCACACAACGAAAGAAGGCTTGGTTTGGGTGCCTCTCTCTCTGACTCTGTCTCTCTGTCTGTCTGTTTCTCTCTCTCTGTCTCTCTGCCTCTGTCCCTCTCTCTGTCACACAAGCATAACCCCCTCACACACACACACTCTTAGTACAATAAATGCCTGGCATTCTTCATTTCCAATGTTTATAAACGATCTCACTAGATCTAAAGGGAACAATCAATTGGGAAGAGGGAATGAGCCGGAAGAGCCAAGCTTAGTGTGGAAGCAGTGAGAAAAGGAAACACAAATTGTTCAAATAACCTTACCTTACCGTGGTGTCAGCCTGGTGTGTTTGCCTCCACCCTCCTCTTTTAAACACAGACCACCTCCCCTCCAGGGCGGAGGACAGCTGTGCTTTCGATTACGTCGGTTAATGTTTCAGCAAGTCTCAAATCCTGTCAGACATACCAGGTTGACTGGTCTGCTCAAAGTCGTGGGTGGTTTTACAACTCCCTCTGCAGGAGACCTTCATGTCAAGGCATCTTGGAGCCGTGTTCTTGGTGTGCCTGGGGCTTCAGGGATGAAAGCTCGTTCACATTCACAATATTATGATGGTTATCATTCTCCTGCCCAGGAATACTACTGCAATTCATTCTTCTTGGAAACCACCAAGAAAGACAGTGCAGACTCTTTGCCCTATAGTCAGCAAAGTTGAATCAAGGAAGATTTGAGGCCCGCCTGGGTTTGCCACCAGCGGGGTTGGACATATGGGGCTGGTCACTCTCCCTCCATAGGGCAGATCCCCCAGCCCACACAAGGAGTTTGGATGGAGTCACCATTTCCCAAAGTGTGTTCCTCCGAGCACCAGTCACCAAGATTCTTCAGAAGAATAAAATGGGTTGTTTCTTAACCACGTAATATGGGAAGCAGGAGAAACCCTCTCTCTTGCTTATTAGCACTTTAAAGTTGCTGAGAAGTCCTGCTGGAATGATGCTATGTTTACCATCCAATGGGCTAAACCAAACCACTCGACACTAGGTTGCAATGCAAAGTCTATTATTTAATGTGTCTTGATATTAGGGTCCAGCATTACACATTAGTGCTTCCCTGTCCTAGCATTGAACGATGTCCCTCCCAAGTCTAACACTCTGAACTGTTTGAATGATATAAACCTAAACTGTACATGCTATTTACTTTTCTACCTACGGATGGGGAGGAACGAAAGCAATCCAAAATGCTGGGCTATGGCACTCACTGGGACATGCACATCTCCACGCTTCAGGTTAAACACGTCTTGCTCAGCGTGACATCTAACCTGTTTCTACCCCTCTTCACTGTCCACGTTGTTACACTGTAAGTCTGGACATCCTGACTGGGGGTCCCACTTGGGCTCAGGGTCCCCTCTGGTGGCAGCTGCAGCTCCCCGTGGCAGCATTCCGTGCTGAGTTGGAATTCCTTGTCTCTTGGCCATTTCCAACACTAAAGTCAGAGTCACTAGAGGTCGGGCACCAAGTTTGTAAGTATTGTATCACTACATGCCTGACACTTAGAAATATCCAAAATCAGTTGAAGGCGCCATCGGGTTTAGTCCTTTCAAGTATCCAGTGAAGTAAATGTAGGTACTGCCTCTGATGCACAGACTGGCTCAGCAATGTGCATGGACCTTTCCTAGGTCCACACAGCTACAAGGTTCGGGGCTGGAATTTGAACCCAGGCTATCTGACCCCGGACCTCTTGCTCTCACTACCGTATTATGCTGCCCAGGGGCACTGATGAGATGTTCGACGAATACGTATTGAAAGGAGAAAACAGCAAATCTTTATTCAAGGAACTTTCTGTAAGGGGGTGCTTTTCTGATTCTGTGCCCTCGGGATCTTGGGGCTAATAATCTGTTAACCCTCTCCAACCCAGGAATTAATCTCTAAAATCCATACAGTGACTTGTTAAGTCAGGGGCTCATTAAACCGAAGTTAATTGAGTTAAGGAGGATCCATTCTGGATTCTCTAGAATGAGAATTGCATATAGTATGTATCTTTTAATCCATTATCTTTGTTTAGTATCTATCTTTTAAATAATATTTTAACAACTCTGTTAAGGTATAACAGACATAAAAATCATTGAATTGTACATTTAAAATAGATGAATGTCATAGAGACATAGAGATTTTTTATGCATTTGTACTGAGGCTTCCTCCACCAAACCATGACAAGGGGTTTTGATACCAAAGTCATGCTCTTTCTCAATAAAGGACCGGCAGTGTGGTGGGGACATCTTTGCTGCAGTGTGAAGGCCCCTTTTTGCCCCACACCTTTTTGACCGAGGATTATAGGAAGTCCCTCTTCATGGGGTCATGGCCCTCACACCTATTACAGTTAGCCATGAGCTGTTGTGAATTGTGAGCTCTCAGAGGAGGACAAGAGGAGCCAAAGAATGAACAAAATAACATAAATGTCTGGAGAAGGGGCTTGCAATCAGGTGACCCAAGTTTGCTTTCCAGCATCAGCCCTTTTGAGCTGGGTGACTACGAGCCTCAACTTCCTGGGTTGAGCTAGGTTCCAGGCTGGCTCTGTGCCTAACAATCTCTATGGCATTCTCCAAATAAAGGGGTAGCGCTCACAGACATTTAAGTATTTTCAATTCCTGGAAATCTTTTCAATGCCAAAAATGTCAGGACTCAAATTTCCAAGCAAAACCTTTTTTCTTTCTTTCTTTCTTTCTTTCTTTTTTTTTTTTTTGTCTAGCCTCTAAGCAACTATTGTTCCCAAACCACTTGCTTTTATGATCTAGACTGCAAATACCAAGTCCCAAGTCCTGTTTTGCCCAGATGAAAGAATGAATGGAGAACCATTTAAAGGTGTACATTTTCTCAGCATCTCAATCACAGAAATACCTGGGATAAATGGCTCAGTGCTGATCCGCTGTGAAAATTTTTGAAGTGTTCAATTACCCTTAAAATTGTTCATCTCTTACCTGTGGAGCCCCAGTGTTAAGTCATGGGACAATGGGCTGCCATTGGGAATTTTTTTTTTTTTCTGCTGCACACAAAAGAAGTTCATGGAGAAGCCACGGGCCCCAGACCCCACCTGGAAAGTGAGCTGTCCTTTGCTTTTCAAAACGTGCATCATCCTTTTCTTGACATTTTGTTCTTAATATCTTCCTGGAGAGGACAGAATAACAACAGTGAATCTGACATTGGCTTATGGAATCTGAGGATAGAATGAATTCAAGGGCTAGAGATTCCAGTGGCTAACATTTGTGGGTCTACTGGATGTTGTTCACATCAGACACGTGGCACATTTCTGGCAGCAACTCGCCCTGGCAAGGATTACGCCTTCGACTCACCCTAAACTGGAGAGGCCCCAGTGACACTTAGCTTTCTCACATTTAGTTATAGACTTATTTATCCATTCCTTATTCCACAAATGTTTCATAAATATCAATTATCTGCCAGTAGCGGTGTTTGGGGCTAGGAATTAGAAGCCACACAAGATAGGCCCCCGCCCTCAGAATCTCCCTATCTCGAGATGTGTTGTTACTGTTCTGACCTCCCCAGGATGCTTCTACACTGTCTTGAGGGACCGACAGGCAAGCAAGCCGATAGTTACAGTGCACTATGGTCAACATGATGAGAGCAATACTCGCAGAGCATCATGAGAACCAGGCGACGGGCCACCTAACAGGTGGGGTGGGCAAGACACGCTCAAGGAGGCAGAAGGGGATCTCGGTTTTGAAATGCAAGTAAGAGTTCTAGCTGAGGAAGTGTGGGTGAGCAGCCTAGGAGCTCCAGATATAATCAATGACAATTCTTTGACAGTTAAGTCAGTGCCTAAGTGAGGAGACTTTATGAGAGCTGTTAACCTAGACACTCCAGGTACCAAAAACTCGCTGAAGAGGATAAAGCAATTGGTCCCCCCAGAAAGGCACAGACTCCTAGTAAAATGGTGCATCTCAGGAACAGAGGTATCTTTGGCTCTGCCTGGCTGTGGGGCTTGGGTACATGGCTCTCTGTTTCTGGACTTCAAGTCTCTCCTTCGCACATGAGGAGCTGGGAGCTCTAAGGTTCTGAGACGAGGGGGGCGGTATAAGAAGATGGGGTGCGTGCTCAGTCCTCGTTCTGTACCCAATACACAGCATCTCCCACTCGAGTGTGACGACCAAGGGGGAAGGAGTATCCAGGCTACAGATTTCTCACATTCTCGTGTAAGAAGAAAACCAGGGCTAGTTGTTTAGCAAGCCCTCTTCTTGTACCATTTAGTATCCATGAGTGACTATTAGGACGGGATGTTGTGGAAGAATCCTGGGCTTTGGCCCAAACGGGAATAAGTTTGCTTGGTGGTTCCTACTTATGGGGCTCAACCCCCCAATAGTTCCCACTTACGTCATTCAACCCCCTTAGCCTTCATTTCTTTATCTGCAAAATGGGGATAAGAACACCAGTAGTCTGAGAGGGTTCCCTGAGACTCTATGCGTAAAGCACGGAGCACCTGCTACATTTAAACACCTTTCTATTTGTTTGTGTTTCGATGTTTGTTTTTTGAGGGTCATGGAAATCTATCCCAACCCATTTGTAATGCTGAACATCCTCTGTCCTTTTTCTATTTCCTTTTCTTTCTTTTCTATCCTGGTCACAGTCTACTCCCAAACCCCTACACACACACATACACACCTGTGTTTCCTACAGAAATAAAGCTAATTCTACCAACCAGTTAGTGAGGTCATTGTCACACGGAGAGCAGCCAAGGTGCTCTGAGAAGGATGGTAGCTCATAACATTTAATTTTATTTCCAACAAGGTATTGACCACATTCTTATTACCCAAACAGAGTCTCAAAGACTCCATCTGTCTCCTACTGATGTCTATTCCTGGTCTGCTGGCAACAGCTCAGGAGTCTGGCCAGTTTAAAAACACAAAGTTCCTAAAACTAGAGCCAGTTTATTTTCCTAACAGGTGATTAGTGTGCTTGATTCTAATTTAGCATGAAAAGGCTCCGGCAATCACCTCTGGGGAGAGCTGGGTGGTGGTACAGTGAATTGCAGTGCTTGGTCCACAGGTGCGGGCCCACCTGCAGGCACAGCTCCAAGAGGACTAACCCCTTCTGGAAGCTCAGCCCAGGTGAGTGGTGGCCTAGAGCACAGAGCTCCTCGCGCCTGTTCTGTGGACAAGGACGCCGAAGCCTGGGCCGTGCACTGATGATGGATCAAAGCTAAAGGATGCCGCCAATATGTAATTTTCTCCTGAACCTTCTTCTAAGTAAACTTACTTAGCCATACATTACATGTCACCCATTTCAAGTATACAATTCAATTTTCTTTTTTTAGTAAATTTAGCAAGTTGTGTAACGCTCACCATAAGTCAGTTTTAGAACATTTCCTTCATCTCAGTTAGATCTCTCATGCCCTTTCACTGTATTCCCAGTCCCCAGCTCCCACCCTCTGCCCCAGGCAGCCACTAATCTCTCTTGCGGGCTAGATTTGCCTCTTCTGGGTATGTCCATCATATACAAGGTGGACTCCTAGGCCTGGCTTCTTCTACTTCACATGTTTTTGAAGTTTGTCCAGGTCATGGCATCTGTAATAGGTCACTCCTTTTTATTGCTAAATAGTATCCCATTGCATGAATAATACCGCATGTCACCTACCCACTGAATCCACCAGTGGACAATGAGGTTGTTCTCTGTTCTGGATGCTAATGAATAACACTGCTAAAATCATCCCTGTGGAAGTCTTTGTGTGGCTCTGTGTCTTCACTTCTCTTGGGTAGATACCTAAGTGTGGAATTGCAAGGTCATATGGTACCTTGGTGTTTACGTTTTTAAGAAAATGCCTCCAGAATCTTGATTCTTTTGTGTAAGCTCATTTGCTCTTCCCTTCACAACTAAAAGGCCAAGTGATTCTAACACAAGGACCATACCCTACTCACCCAATTTCCCTACCTCCTTACAGTCCAGGATGAAAAACAAAAAACAAGCAAAAAGAAAAACCAAAGCTGCTCTTTCTTTCCTGGTTACACACATAGTGGAAGAGATGAGAATGGTTCAGACCCAAAGGGAGCCTTCAGAGGAGTAAGAAAGTTATTTTTCTCTCTCCCATTCTCTTTTCTGTATGGTACAGGGCAGACAGAGGTTACAGGGAAATCGAGCCCTATGTTTCAGACCGTAGTCTTGGCTCATAAATCACTAAAGTCTTTATCTCTAATGCTCTGGGCAAACGTTAACTATTATCTAATTAGAATTTAATTTACTGGAGAGTTTGGGTACCTACTAAGTGCCTAGCACAGAAAAAGAAGCGAGTAGGGAAGTAATTTTGACTGAGGAGTACCCTCTGTCCTTCCTCAGTTTGCAGCGCCAGTGATGAGAAGCCCATCATTATAATCACTCATCACGTTGTAGTTCAGGAGGGGGTTGTGGATCTGCTCTCCTCTTTCGCTCACATCAATCCTGTTGACAAAGAATTCCTTTCCAGGGGGTAAAAGAGAAGGGGATATTTAAACTTGGAACTGCCCCAGGCTTATAGCTCCTCCAGCTACAAAGGAGAGATGCTGGAGTTGATCCTGGATACAGGGAGACAAGTAGTGAAGTCACCAGCATATTTGGGAGGGGATAAGGAGGCCCACTGATTTACATACACTTTGGGACCTGGGACAGGAGGGGAGGAAGGCAGGACAGTTCTGTGGGATTTTGTTCCTTTTGTGTTCCTATACTTGAAAGGAGAATAGAATTAACTTTTACTGGACTCCCAGCCTCACATCACACCTACTAAGACATTACTATTGTTGACACTTTAGAGATAAGAAATATGTGGCTCAGAGCAGTCTAATCATCGCCCCGGGCCAGAAACCCAGAGTCCAATCACAGCTGTGCTGCTTCTGGCACCGAAGCTGAGCTCATTCTGCCGTGGGACACTGTAAACGGTTATCCTTCTGGTAAACTTCAGTAAACGTTTAACAAACAGCTCCTGAGTTGGGGTGGGGGGGGATGCATATAAATGCACACAATTTGCTATAAATGTTACTGATGTGTAGGATATATAGGATGCAATTCACAAATAATAATGAAATACACAGCACTCTTTTTTTTTTTTAAAGATTTTATTTATTTATTTGAGAGAGAGAATGAGATAGAGAGAGCATGAGGGGGGGAGGGTCAGAGGGAGAAGCAGGCTCCCCGCTGAGCAGGGAGCCCGATGCGGGACTCGATCCTGTGACTCCAGGATCATGACCTGAGCCGAAGGCAGTCGCTTAACCAACTGAGCCACCCAGGCGCCCCAGCGACTTGGTTTCTAAGAGCCTTGGTTTATAAGTTTGTAACATGGAAATAGTGTCTTTTTCTTTTTCTTTTTTTTAAAGATTTTATTTATTTATTTGAGAGAGAGCACATGAGAGGGGGGAGGGCCAGAGGGAGAAGCAGACTCCCTGCCGAGCAGGGAGCCCGATGCGGGACTCGATCCCGGGACTCCAGGATCATGACCTGAGCCGAAGGCAGACGCTTAACCAACTGAGCCACCCAGGCGCCCCACAGCACTCTTTATTGTAAATTTCTGTAGTGCCCATTGATTCTCACAGCATGATTTCACTGACTTTTGTTGAACTCTTATATCCCTAACCAACCTATGGTTGCAACTGACAAATGAGTACAGTTCTAACATCAATATTGACTGAAGTCTTCCTTTATGTGAATGAGTAAAACAGAAGGGAAACAACAAAGAAATCTTCCAGAACTTGGCTTGTCAGTGATGTGAGCAACTTCTTTGCTGTATTGGAAAACAGTTTTTGAATACTGGAATATCTCCTCAATTTCGGTGTATTCACAATATCCCAGCTATAGACATGACACACCTTTTTTTTAAGATTTTATTTATTTATTTGAGAAAGAGAGACAACATGAGTGGGGGGGAGGGACAGAGGGAGAAGGACAAGCAGGCTCCCTGCTGAGTGCAAAGCCTGCCCTCAGGGCTGGATCCCAGGATCCTGAGATCATGACCTGCGCTTAATGGACCCAGCCACCCAGGCATTCCCCTAACATGACACACTTTTAAATTAAACCTGCTTCATTAACATTTCCCCATCATTTTCTTGAGTTAGTCTATCAACAAAGCAGTGAGGAAACCCTGACTTGCAGCACGTGCCAAGTTCTGTGGTATAAATATTCCCACAGTGGCCAAAGTCAAAACCAACCTGAGGTCACTAAACGCAGAATTGGGAAGAATGCACACGTTTCCACTGCACGGATCCAATAGACGTGAATGGCATCAAACCACAGGTGATAGCAAATGCAGCAAAATAATTAGGAAGGGATGTGTTTTTGAGTATTTATTACCTTTGTTTTTACTATAACTTATCTAATTGTAATTGTATATAATTTAATTTTTAACAAGTCATTTACCAACTGGCTCTCAAATTCCTGCCACGATTAATAATCGGCCCTGCTGTATAGTGTGAATACACTCCAGCACACCACCGATAGCCCCTGGTAGCCCCCCCCCACCACCTCACCTCCTCCCACCCCATGTGGGTCTGATGTGGAAGGTCTCCTCCATTCCTGACATCTTACAGCTGGAGAAATAAGGTCTGGAGATAGCAAGCACACTGTGAGGCAGAGGCTGACTGTGAACCACTAGCATTTCCTCTCTTCTCCAGCCAGTGTGGTGGTCACCACTGAGAGTTTCCCCGGGAACCCCAAGGCTCTCTGCTTCCTCTAGAATCCTAAGCACAACTTGCTCTGTGTTCCAGGTGGGACAGATTATCTCCAGCAGGCCGTCGAAGACGAAGCCAAGTGGTTAGAACAACAATGCAAAATGGAATAGGGAAAAACGTGAAATGCTAAGACACTTGTTTTTTGAATGGTTTCCAGGAAAACCAGCATTAAGGAGAGATTCACTCTGGATGGGGTTGGGAGAGGCGATGTGGGAGAATGCCACCCTGTGACCTGCCCACATGCATCTTTCTACTGGTTGTGATTGCTTACCTTCTCTTTCCCCAAGACAGAGAGCCTTCTGTGCCTTGTTCTATGGGAGATAGGAATTTTAGCTTTGTTCACTGACATATCCCAAGCATGAGAGCAATTCTTGGCCCATAATGTGCACTAAAAGAGTATTACCGGATTAATTCTGATAAAGACTTCCAGCTCAAATATTTATTGAGGACGTATTACATTCCAAGCCCTGTTGCAAGCATTTTGCATGCATTATCTCATTTAATTTTCACAGCGTACTCCAACCAGCCCCACACAGGGACAGGCCAATGGCTCATGATGGCCATTAGGATGCAAAGCAGAAGCCACGGAGAGCTAGCTGTGGGAATGTCAGGGAGACCATGGAAGGCCTGTGTTCCATATCTGGGTCACGGACCATAAGCACAGCGAGAGGCCTGGCCACAACATGGCAGGTGGATAGGGGGAAGCGAGATAGGATGGGACTGGAGGAAAACATTGCTGGCAATGGTGCTGCAAATTCCCACAGGAGGGAGGGTGGAGCCCAGCCCAGGAGCTGGCATCTTCTAGAATCTTCCCTTTTCCCTCCTATTTCCCTTTCCTGTCTTGATTTCCCTTCCGTTCTTCGGACCTTCAGGAGTCAGAACGTGTTGGGCCGGGAAATGGAGGAAAGCATATTATCTTGAGGGACCACATGCTCTAAAAGCCCCTCCTGCCCTGTAAGCTGGAGGCCCCTCCCTGGCATCCCTGCAGACACAGAAGGTCAGCTATGTCCCCTTTTACTCTTGAGTTTTCCTCGGGTGTATACTAACCAGGCACAAATCAAGCATTTGTTTTGAGGGATTTTCTAAAAATACACGTATTGCTTTTTTCAAGTCATTTTCTAGCCACATCCAAAATCTTTCAGGCATGCCCATCTATAAATTAAATTTCACTGTGAATACATCTTTGGATGTATAAAAGGGGTAATTCACTGTTGTTATTGTATTTGCTCATTACATAACCTGATGGTCTATTAGAAGCTACGTCCCCTGACAGTCAAGACTGAAGAAAAAAAGAGAGAGAAAGAGAAAGCATTTGACAAGCTGATCTTCAAGACTTCGGTTTTTCTTGGTTCATTTGTTTCCTTTTGCTGAATCAAAATTTAAGCAAAAAAAGCAAATGGGAATAAGGTTTTGTGGGTTTTCTTGAAAACTGGACATAAAGGATTCAGGATTACTTTCTTATGTTCTAAATTAGATTATCTTTCTTTTGTCTTTCTTTATTTCCTCAAGAAGATTAAAAAGAAAATGAAGAGAAATTATTTACAAGACACACAAAGAGGTTTAATTAGAAGGACAAGCGCTGGGGAAGCAAAGGCCAAATAAAAGGGACCTTGAGCACCACAGGCGGAGCTAGGAGTTGAGCCGGAACGTTTGCGGTCAGCATCTGGCTAACTTGAGCAGGCCATTCCACTTCTCTGGGTTCAACTTCCCCCATTTATAAGATTAGCAGGTTTAAGGAGATGATATCTATCTATCCATTCAGCCTCATGCTCTGAAAACCTTCGAGGCTAAAACTCTGGAAAAGGAAGGAGTAAATTCAGACAGCACCCTCCACTCTGCATGTGCAAACCATAAACAGAGCTGGTCTCTTCTGGAATATTCTAAGTCCATTTTCTGCCTTAATAAACAAAAATGAGTAATTCCCTCAAGAGAGTCCTGTCTCTGTCTATTGATCTTCTCATGCACAAATATTTCCTCTGCTGCTATTCTGTGTGAGGAGGGGGTGACAAGAACCCAGGAGTTTGGGTGGGAGATGTGCACAACAGCGATGACCATGCAGGTGGCAATCCCTGAAAATCCAAGCCTGGTCCATTTCAGCGGAGAACCCAGAGCCTCTCTCTGAGTGAGGGGAAGCTAGAGGAGGGAGGATAGCCCAAGTGGATCCCAGGAGCCTGAAGAAGGTTCAGAAAGGGGCTACCTCCTGGCCAGGTATAAATCCAGCAGTCAGTAGTCAAAGCTGTGAACAAAAGAAAAATCAGGTTAGAACCAGGTGGACTTTCTTGAAATTATGTAGCCATTCAAATCAGGAGTAAACAAAGATAAGAAGCCATGGATAAAAGAAAGGCAGAGGGATGAGCTCCTCGCTCACCAGCTTGGTTCCCATGCATGTGGCTGCCACCTTCATGAGGGTAGGACCTTCTGTGTCTTGTCCACCTGTGCCCTCAGGCCTAATACAATGCCCAGCACATAGTAGTTACTCAATAAATATTTGACTTGCGGAATGCACCAGGGTCCACTTCCCAATTTCAATTCAGTTCAGTAAAGGATTTAAGTCTGAGAGGACTTTGTTCCCATGACTATGAGACAGAGCCTCTCAGGAGCTCTCAATGAGGATGCAGGAGGAGAGGGCTTAGGTTCAGGACAGGGGTGGAGGCTTAAGAAATATGGTTGTCATCCACTAAGGCAGAGAGCAAGAACCATTCTAAATCACAGAGGGACATGGGACATCTTCCTAAACACATTTTTTCAAGACGTATGTATTTATTTGAGAGAGAGAGAGAGTGTGTGTACGCAAGAGTGGGGTGAGCGGCAGAGGGAGAGAATCTTCAAGCTGACTCCCCACTGAGCATGGAGCCCTACATGGGGCTCAACCTCACTACCCATGAGATCATGACCTGAGCTGAAACCAAGAGCCAGATGCTTAACTGACTGAGCCACCCAGGTGCCTCTTCCTAGACACATTTTCAAAAGATGATTGGAAAAGATGGCATCTGTGCTCGCCCAGAAGAACAAGGAATGCTGAAGTTGTGCACGTGCGGAAGGAGAAGAGGAAGAGAGAGAAATGAATCACAAGTGGAGGAGACCACATGAACAAAGAGAATCTCAAAAGAGTTCCATTTCAGCCCAGGAGGAGGTTCAGTTTGCGTGAAATGTAGGTTTGTAAAACAAAACTGCAGAGTTGAAATGATAGCCAAGACAAAATTATAGGGGCTCCTTGTGGAGAAAAGGGTTGATGTCAAGGAGATCAACTAAGGAGCTCTTGTAGGGGGGCTTCAGTGAGCACGGGACCCATGAGTCAAGTCATCCTGCTAAGCCATGGACAGCATGGTGCATATGCACACCCCACTTACGACATGGTTTTTAAAATTCTGCCACTAGACTTCCAGCTGCTTGTGAATCAGGACTCTGATTCACCACTGCTTAACGCAGAGACAAGAAAATGCTCAGGACACGTTTAGTGAAGGTGCATCATGGACACACCAACCAGTCCTACCCTGATTTTATGCCTACACCATGTAACCATTGTGGGCCCAGGGTGGTTAAGTCGTGTAGGTGAGACAACACGATGAGGCAGTAAAGTAGTTGGGCTCAAACCCTAACTCTAACCCTGAAGTTATGCAGCCAAACTCTCCTTCCCCTCCAGCTGGCTGGTCCAGAATCACTGTCCAGGACTGTAGCTATAAACACAACAGTTAGGAGACTTTGGACCAGACAGACAGAACCCTCCGGGCAATTCCCTCAAAGCTGAAACTGCTTCAGAATGTAAGTCTGTCCTATATCTGGGCCATTTCCCTCACTTTCTGCTACACATGTAGTGTCAGGCAAGGCAGGAACAGCCTCCAAAGTCCTTGGATTGTGATCTCCTGGTGTCCGGAGACTCAGGGAGTACCTTGTTGCATTCTTGCCTCTGAGCAGGGGCTGAAATCATGCCTCATCAGTGGTGTTTGCCTCCCAGCACATGTAGCTTCCGATGGGCTATCTAGGCATAGGTTCACTGCAACAATCCAGGTGGGCGATGAGGCCATGTCCCATAGACAAGGGCTCCCATCGTGTCCTCACTGGCTGCTCAAACCAGTGTGACTCGGGCACAGTGGGAAAAAGAACATCCCACAGTGGGGGCCATGGCAATCAGAGAGGATCTTCTCCCATGGCCCCACTCCTAGGTCTCCTCAGGAGAAACCAGCTCAAAGCCTTGATGAGCCCTCGAAGGATCCTTCAGGACAAAAATTCTCCTGTGTGCATATCTTTCCTCTGTTCATCAGACACTTGCTGTGGCATATAGTGGAGTCTATTACACGTGGAGTCCATTCAGTGAAGGAACAGGTTTTACACCAAGATTTGTCTAACTATGGAAGTTCATTGACTGGAGCCCTGAGTCTTTGTTTCGTCATCTGTAAAATGAGGACAACATGAATTGCCCTCATCTAATCTGAAGGTCTGTTGTGAGGATTAGATTAGCTCACCTACAGCAGTACCTGGCACATGGTAGACACCTACTACCTGTTAATTACATGTTCTTTCTTCCCTCTGTGTTGAGCAGCAGTTCCCAATGACTAAATGTTTGAGAAGTATATTTGTCAGGGTTCTCCAGGGAATAGAACCAAAAGAATACATACATACATACAGAGAGAGATTTATTTTAAGATCTTGGCCCACACAATTTTGGGAGCTGGCAAGTCTGAAATCTATACGGCAGTCCAGCAGGCTGGAAACTCATATAAGAGTTGTGTTGCAATCTTGGATCCAAATTCTGCAGGACAGAGGTTGGAAACTCAGGCATGGTTCCCATGCTGCTGTCTTGAGACAGAATTCCTTCTTCTTCAGAAAACCTCAGCCTTGGCTCTTAAGGCCTTCAACTGATTTGGGTGAGGTCCACCCACACTATGGAAGCTCATCTGCTTTACTCAAAGTCTACTGACTTAAAAGTTAATCACATTTGGTGTACCTGGGTATCTCAATTGGTTAAGTGTCCCAACTCTTGGTTTTGACTCAGGTCATGGTCTCAGGATTGTGAGATCCAGCCCATGTCTTAAGATTCTCTCTTTCCCTCTCCGTCTGCCCCTCCCCCCCCCAAGTAGTGCGTGTACTCTCTCTCTCTGTATCTAAATATAAATAAATAAATAAGTAAACAAATGTTAATCACAACTAAGAATACCTTCTCAACAACATCTAGACTATTGTTTGACCAGACAACTGGGCATCATAACCTAGCCAAGTTGACACATAAAATTAACCATTATAAAGGTGTGAATACGTGAGGGATAGCAATTAAAACATCTCTTTACAGTCAACTGATTACTGAGTGGGCTTCCCTCTCAAATTCCTCTGGAAAGGGTCACCAGCTCAAATCTTCAGGGGCTAGTCAGCATATAGGAAAGTGTAAGATAGTCAGGATGAATGGTGGGCTTCATGAGCTTGAGGGTATAGGCCCTACGTACATATATTCAAGTTCAAAATTTTTTTAAAAAGTGTGGCAGAAAAGTTGTGCATGCCCTTCAGTTTTTCTGGGTTCAGCAGTGAAACACATAATGATATCCAGCATCTAGGCTATGGCACATCAAGTTCCCAAGAAACAGAGCTTTTCCAGATGCTCAGGGAAAGAATTTCCTAGGTTTAGAAAAAACTGTGTACAGGAATATACCACTTGAAGGAAGTTTGCACATACCACCCACACAGCTTAGGGACCAAGTGGAAGAAACAAAATGGGCATTGCTCACTTGGAAAAGTTGTGACAACTGATGTGGTGACTATTTTAAGGGTGATAGAAGCACCTCATCCCGCTACAAAAAAAATTATTGCAATGGCCTCTCATGCGCAAAAGAGTTGGAGAACCAGTTTATTCTGGTCTTGGCTGGAGCTTTCTGTAATTAGCTGAAAAACCTTCAAAAATTGGCCTGACATTTTCAGAGGTCATAGAAAGTTATAAAATAAGCTGCAGAAAGATTTGAGCTGATTTGGTTTTTAGGCTCACAAAAAACCCTTCTAGATGTTACTAAAGTGTCATCTGTAGTCATATTTCCACATTGAGTAGACAATATGTGTGGCAGACAGACACTAAAATGTGCCCCCCCCCCAATTATCTAACTCCTGGTACTCATGTTCCTCCCTGTGTAATCCCCTCCCCTAAAGTGTGAACAAGGCCTGTGGTTCAAGGAAATGGGTTGTCATTTCTGTGATTATGTTACCTAAGATTGCAACTTCCTCTTGTCTTCTTGGTTGGCATACTTTGATGAGGCAAGTGATATGTTAGGGAGGTCCACATGGCAAGGAACTGAGGGTAGCCTCCAGCCAACAGACACCAAGGACCTGAGGCCCTCAGCCCAACAGGCCACAAGAAACTGACTCCTGCCAGCAATCACATGTACTTAAGAGCAATGGAGCTTTCCAACCCTGGCTGATACCTTGACTGAAGCCTCAAAAAGACCCTAAAACAAAGGACCCAGCAAAGCCATGCCTACATTCCTGATCCCCAAAACTGTAAAATAATAAACATGTGTTGATAAAGCTGCTAAGTTTGTGATAGTATTGATACACAACAATAGATAACTAATACATTATGGCACATTTTTTAAGATGGAAACAAAAGGTGATGTAACATCTCTAAAGATGCTAAAATAGCAGGTGCATTCTCATCCTTCTGAGGGCGTGATAACAGAAACTAAGAGAACAGAACTGATAATCATAGAAGAACTGATAAATTGTGTAGGAGAGAAAACAATTCTGTGGATTTATAAGGAAGAAAAAAAATCGCATGGATTTTATAAGGAGTAGAAAGTCTCGTGGATTGTGTGAAAGAGAAGGAAATCTCATGGATGCACAAATTAAAGTCCATGGTGATGCTGGTACAAAGTGGGAGTAACACATAGCATGGTGGAGTTCATGGTTCTTGAAGGACTGTGCAAATGAATATGAGGTCATGTTGGTTGGGCTGGACTCAAACTGGGATCCCAGGAGACCCTATAAAACAGCTGGTGCCACCACCCTTTCTAGATCAACTCCTCCAGTCACTGAAGACCCAGGTATAGTGTTCATCTCTCAGAGGCTGAGAAAAAAAAACAACACAGTGCTATTTCTATGGAAGTGTTCCAAGGCTCTACAGCCAACCTGATGATGATATAGGGAAAACAGTAGGTTATGGTGTCAATATTTTCAAAGTCCTCATGAGGAACAAATGTCTTATGCTTGCAGGTGGAGTGGCAGAAGCTGACTTAGCTAAAGAGATCATATCACATGAACAGACATGACCTGCTCTTAATATGCTCTGCAGAACTTCACTGGAGCATTCAAAGCCATTCACCAGATACAGCAAGAAAATTCTAGAGTTAAGTCCAGTGATATAACCTCTAATGCCCATGAAGTACTAGATTAGATAATGAAGTTGAATTTCCTGCTTAAAAGAAAAAAGGACATGTTGGAATCTAATATTCTATTTACCTGGGAAAATATTGGGCAATTAACTCACTGCCAAGGAAGAAGTTGCTGCATTTAAATTAGACCAGATCCTCCATGGATGACCACCCAGTACACCCAAGCACCCAAACCAAATGGCTGGGAAAAAGACCAAAATTATTGAACAGCTTAATTTTACTTCGTGTAAAGTCCCTATCAGCAGTAGGTCTCCACTTTTTCTAGCTGATGCTTCTCACTCTCCTGAAGTTAAGGAGAGTTCTATGTTGGTATCCTCAGCTATATGAGATAATAATCACATGCTGGTTGTTCTCAAAAGAAAAATCAGAAAACATGGGCACCTGGGTGGCTCAGTTGGTTAAGCGACTGCCTTCGGCTCAGGTCATGATCCTGGAGTCCCTGGATCAAGTCCCACATCGGGCTCCCTGCTCGGCAGGGAGTCTGCTTCTCCCTCTGACCCTCCCCCTCTCATGTGCTCTCTCTCTCATTCTCTCTCTCTCTCAAAATAAATAAATAAAATCTTAAAAAAAAAAAAAGAAAAATCAGAAAACAAAAAAGAAACAACCTAAACCAACAAATTAGGTAATATTTAATGCTAGGACTTTGTATCTCTCTAATTAAGTAACCCACACTTTTGACCTGGGTGAAATGGTTTAATTATCAACTACCCTTCTCAATGCTACTGGTTGTCCACCTCTGGTAATATTTAGTCATTCTGAGTGAGAATCAGGTCCTAGATAAGAAAAATGACCACTAACATGCAGTCGATAGGTTCTCTCCTACTGAAAAATAGAGCCAAGGCCCATTTTGGCTTTGAGAACTCAGACTTGCTAAAGAGTCAGAATCAGTGTGATTTTGTACTAGACTTTGTGAGTCTCCACCTAGGTCCCCCTCAAACTTCTTTGGGAATTGCCTTGGTTGGATTTGCCTTCCCTGGGACAGCCCACATCCACTGACTGGTCCACCAGGGGCACAAAAGCCCAGCCCTCCTACCACAGCTCGGGACAATGGTGAAGGGCCATCATGACAGCATCAGAGCACAGCCCACATCCTCCCTCTGCCAATCTTGCTCCTTTTCTTTCCTTCCTTGGGGGCTGATTCCAGGAGCTCACTCTAATGCACTTCCTGCGTGATTCCATTTCAGGGCCTATTTCCTCAGGATCCCAACATGCATCAATTCCTGAGGAGATAGAGCATGCGTTAAACACAAGAGGAAGAAATCCAATAGAGCTGAGGATAGAGTGGGACCAGTCTCACAGGGTGCTGTGAGGATTCCATGGATTAATATGTGTGAAATGTGAAACAATAGCCAGGAAGCTGTAAATCCCATGTAAGTTTTGAGTTGTCATTATCATCATTACATAGTATTATACGTTATTACCACTCGTGATCTTGGAGTCAACAATGCAGCTGCACAAGCCACTGAAGGAGAGTTATGGCTTAAGAGCAATTTGTGTGATTTCTCGGGAGTCTGCAAGATCCCTGTGAATGTATAGAATGGGAAGCTCCTGAAAAAGCTGCACTTGATCTGAAAGTTCATGAAGAGAAGTGTAATTTCACAGCAGAAGAAACGGTAGTGCTCTTTCTGTGCCTGTCAGACTGCACCCACCATATTGGGTGTAGCTGGGAGTACAGGAGACGGTGAGGAAATTTGAGGGGAATGACCAGGACAGATTGAAGCAGGTATTTTTGGCTCTCAAAATAGGTTGCCCCACATTCCTCTCCACCTCCCAGCTCACTCTGTCATCTGTCTGGCAAATACCAATAGGCCCTCATTCATCATTGTGGGGAAGCTGCCCCTGACTATCTCCTCACTTAAAGATTTAACCAGTTTCTTCCTTCTTTTTCCTTCTAGATCATATAGGTTTTTCTTGTTGTTGTTATTTGTTTGTTTTATCATTGCATTTATAGTTTTGCCTTAATTTGGATTTGGATCTAATTTACTTTCTGTCCTTGGGACATGTTAGATGTTCCTGTTTAGTTTCCTAGGGCTGCCATCACAAATTACCATAAGCAGGTGGCTTAAAACAACATAAGCTTATTCTCCCACAGTTCTGGAGCCCAGAAGTCTAAAATCAAGGTGTCAGCTGGGCTGTGCTCCCTCTGAAGACTCTAGATGAGAATCCTTCCTCACCTCTTCCAGCCTTGAGTGGCTCCATGGCCCCCTGGCTCCGGTCTCTGCCCCCATCTTCATGTGGGTCTTCACACAGCCTTCCTCCATGTTCTCTTCTCTCCTTTCTGTCATTGGTTTTAGGGCCCGCCCTACTCTGGGATGATCTCATCTCAAGATCCTTAGCAGGATTACATTCTCAAAGAAACTTTTTCCAAATGTAGTCCCATTCACAGGTCCCAGACACACATATCTCTTGGTAGACACCCCTTAACCCACTATAGCAGGTATAAATTGATTCCACCACAGAACTAGACCACCAGTTCTAAACTATCAGGTAGGTTAGGTCTACTCAAAAAGCAATGGGAATCACAGAAGGTATACAGAAAAAGGAAGGAACAAGAAAACAAACCTGTGAAGGGATACCAGATGGCTTTTGTTAACTGACCATGCAGGAGGGAGATAGAGAAGAGAAGAAAATCAAAGATGGCCAGAAAGTGTTGAACCTCAAGTGCCAGGAGGATAATCAAGAAGAGAGGCTGGATGGTGTGGGGTGATGTGTTCTTGCTCTTTGTCGGCAGGATGTGAGTTGTTTGGAAGAACAATTAATTGGCTCACCCCCGCTGGCTCTCTGTGCCTCAGTTTCCCCACAAGCCAGTGACACCTCTTACTTTTCCAGGATGTGCTGAGTTCTCTGAGCAATAAATTAACTTGTATTGCTTCCCTGGTGGGCACTTGAGTAGGATCAATGACAAGTAATAAAGCAGCAGTTTAAAACTGCTGATGTGATTCATTTTACAATGTGGGTGGGACAGGCTGAGCGGCCCACAGGAAGGACAGCTGGTCCCAAATGTTTGAGGCCTTATAAAATGATGAGTATCTACTTACCCTGCTGTAGTAAACAGAACTGTCATTCCCAGGTTCACAGAAGCAATGGCCAACTTGGGAACGCTGAACCTTCTAAGGTCAGATCTCAATTTAATGCAAAGCAAATAATATTGACCCATGATGATTAACATTCTTAATCACATTTTCTGTGACTGAAACTTTATGATTCTTTCAACATTGTACATTAAAAAAAAAAATGTGTCTCTAAAAACTGGAACCCTAAAGAATGATTTAAAATAGAGAAATCTGGTAGGGGGTAAAACCGCGGAGCTGGACATTTCAGTTTTCCTTGAGATTAGCGAACAAAATTCAAAGCCAAATAACTGGGAGGGAGCAGGAAACAGGGAGGGAACCACTTTGATTTCTAATCTCTGCTCTTTCCATGCATTTCCAAAGCAAATAGATTTTAACTAGTTACTATCCAGGTAAATGGCTCTTTATTTGCCAGCTTCGTTAATATTTTCCTTACATACTCCGTTGTGGGAGGAGTTCAGACCCATTTTCTCTCTGTTCCTCAGTGGTTTTCAGAGGGGCCTGGCTCTGAGCTTCTGGAAATCACTGGCTCCTGGTTCCCCTAAAGCACATCTGACATGCACCTGGCTGGAAGTCAGAGCCCTGGCCTGCAACAAGCCTGGTCACTCTAGCCAAACTCCCTCTGCTCACAGGGCCCCTATGTCCTCATCTGTATCTTGGAGCTGAGAAGGAGACTTGCCCATCTACTGCTGAGGGTTGCTGTCAACAACAAATAGAAAAAAACTTTGAATTCAACTCTCTTCTTAAAGTTAAAAAGTCAAAAGCAAATTATCTGGAAAAGTAAAGGTAGCTTCCGGATGTTGGTTTCTTAAGGTATCTAGAAAGAGGTTGAGGAAATTCTCAGAATCTTTCCCATTCTCCTACAATGGGACTAGTTAAAGCCATTTAGGCAAACGTTACGTGGGCTGTCAGAGAACACAAATGCTCTGACATGATACCGAGGGCCTCCTTCTCTGTGCAGGGACAGATCAGAATTTCCCTGGTAGCAGAGAGACCCACAGGATTCGGCACACGAAGGGCACAGTGCACTTCTGTGGATGAGCCCAAACGGGCAGGCCCTTTTGTCAATTCTTTATTGATGCACCTATTCATATCTTACAAACATTCCTGAGGTCAGGTAGCCAATGTGCTGGGAGAGAAACAATTCCCAGGATATGGCTATACTGTCAAGCTGCTAGTCCAGGGGGACATGACCACATGAACAGGCACATACAAGACACTATGATTTAAAAAAAAAAAAAAAGATTGTTTACTTGTTTATGGCCTATCTCCCCAACAGCAGTAAGATTCATGAGGCAGACTCCATTCATCTTCTTTAACAACTGCATCCCGCTGCGTGGCATCCAGCCTGGTAGAGAGTAGATCTGATATCTGTTCGTTGAGTTAATGAATGAACAGATCCATGAACAAATAACGAACAGTAAAACAGAGACATATCAAAAGTCCTAAAAAGGAAGCAGGACAGAACTCACGGGAAAGTAGCATTGGAACTAGACCTGGAAGAATGGAAAGGTTTTTGGCAGATGGAGAGGAGGCCAAAGAAAAATCTAATCAGTGATGTGGGAGCATGCAAAGGTAGGGCCCAGAGAGAGGACAGTGTGGGGCCCTGGTGGGGGGGACAGGATGGGAGGGAACAGAGACGCAGACAACAGAAATTGTGTTCAAGGCCACCGAGGCAGGCATCTCGGCTATCATGGGAATGAGTTTGGATTTTGTCCCCCAGAAGGGGCAAGTGGTGTGGATTTTCAAGCAGGGAGGTGACTTGATAATATCCTGCTAATTAGAAGTTACCCCAAAGATACAAATGTAGTGATCCGAAGGAGCACATGCACCCCAATGTTTATAGCAACAATGTCCACAACAGCCAAACCGTGGAAGGAGCCTAGATGTCCATCAACAGATGAATGGATAAAGAAGATGTGGTATATATATACAATGGAATATTATGCAGCCATCAAAAAAATGAAATCTTGCCATTTGCAGTGGCGTGGATGGAACTAGAGCGTATTATGCTAAGTGAAATAAGTCAATCAGAGAAAGACAAGTATCATATGATCTCACTGATATGAGGATCTTGAGAAACAAGACAGAGGATCATAGGGGAAGTGAGGGAAAAATGAAACAAGATGAAACCAGAGAGGGAGACAAACCATAAGAGACTCAGGAAACAAACTGAGGGTTGCTGGGCGGGGGGGGGTCGGAGGGATGGAGTGGCTGGGTGATGGACATTGGGGAAGTTATGTACTATGGTAAGTGCTGTGAATTGTGTAAGACTGATGAATCACAGACCTGTACCCCTGAAACAAATAACACATCATATGTTAATTAAAAAAATTTTTTAAATAAAATAAAACACACAATAGAAAAGGTCAAAAAAAAGAAAGAAAGGTCACTCCTGTGGCATTTTGGTGGGTGGATTGGAGCCCAGGAGGCCAGGAAATCAGGTAAGGGGTTGATGCTGGGGGTTAGACCTCAGATAAAGAGAGCAGAACGAAGACGGAATAGAGCAAGGAAGAAGGGGCAAGAGAGGAGACATCCGGGAATCTGCCAACAGAGCATGGAGTTGTTGGTGATGGGGGCAGGAAAGAGGAGACTCGAGGTTAGTGCCCAGGCTGCTGGTTTGGAAACTATATGAGCAACAGAGCCACTCACTGGGAAAGGGCCTGTGTCTGCTGGAGAATAACCAAGCAGAAAGGTCCAGGATAGAGATGCCCACATCAAGAACTTAGAAGTCGGGGTGCCGATGTAGGCAAGAATCAAGCTTTACCCAGATAAACAGAAAATAATGAAATATATGAAATAATACAATAATTAAATAATTTTCGAAGTCATGAAATGATGAAAAAATCAAATGAAAAATAACAAAATAACACCATCATCTTTCTTTGTGTCAATTTACACGATGAACAATATCCAAATGACTCACTAAATATTTTAATTTTATTTTAATTTTTTTATTTTTAAAGATTTATTTATTTATTTGAGAGAGAGAGCATGAGCAGGGGAAGGAGCAGAGGGAGAGGGAGAAAGATCCTTAAAATAGACTCCCCGCTGAGCACGAAACCCAACCTGGGGCTGGATCCCAGGACCCTGAGATCATGACCTGAGCCGAAACCAAGACTTGGATGCTTAACCGACTGAGCCACCCAGGCACCCCACACTAATTTTTTAAAAATATTTATTTATTTGAGAGAGAGAGAGAGAGAGCAGGGGGAGGGGCAAATGAAGAGGGAGAGAGAAGTAAAAGGGGAGAGAGAATCTTAAGCAGGCTCTACACCCAGCGTGGAGCCTGACGCAGGGCTCCATCCCACGACTCTGAGATCATGATCTGAGCCTAGATGCTTAAACAACTAAGCCACCGAGGCGCCCCTCACTGAATTTTCTTATTTATCACATCCCAGCCTACGGGCTGCACACAAAATCCTAGATGGACCAAATCAGCCGGTCACTGATAGGCATTTCCCAGGGTCCTTGACTCCTGCGTGCACAGGCATTCCCACTGAGGGCCCGCTGCAGACCAGGCGCTCTCCCCTACCCTACGGATGCACAGCCTGCGCCTCTCTGCCCTCGAGGGCATGGTCGTTGAGCTAGTTTAGCAGACCTGATCACAAGCTACGAGTTAAGACAAAAGGAAAATTACAACTCAGACACACACCGTGAAGGAGCCAGTCTTAGAGGGCGGGGAAGGTTCTTCTGAGGACCTGACATCTGTGCTGAGCTCAGAAGCAGAAGAGAGAGAAGGGAGACAATAAACAGTATCTGAAAGAGGCCGGGAGTGGGGGTAGAGAAAGCCCAAGGACCAAGAAGAAGCAAGTTTGCCCCACATGGTGGGAACCAGGAGGACAAGGAAGTCAGCCGAGCTAACGAGGTAGCTGTCGAGGAGCATTTGCGGACGAAACTGTTACCAATAAATCTCTGCTAAAGCTCATGGGATACCTGCAAAAGAAATGGAAGTATATTAAATGTGGCTAATTAAATGAACGAGGGATGCATAATAGTGATGGTTTATGATAGTGTGAGCAAATTAACTCAATTTAAAATAATTTAATCTTTTCATAGAAATGCCATAGCAAAGTATCTAAATTATATAGAATTCCAATAAATATAATTTGAATCTGAATTGCTATTGCTAAGTAATCTGCCTTCCTACCCTGGATGATGTCTGCTAGCCTGGGGTCAAATTCGACTAACATAGGAAGCATCTAGAACATTCCTTGGTCCACAGGCACTGTCCTTCTTTGACAGCCTCCCATCAACCACATGGTGAAGGTATGATGCTCTTCATTTTACAGAACAGTGTCACAGAGACAGGGAGGGTGCGGCGGTGAGCCTGCTGATGTGGGACAGCAGGCCACATTTTCATCCTGACTGGGGTGCTTCTTCACCCTACACTACTGCCCCTTCTAAAAGAAAGCTCTTACATTAAAATATATATATATTTTTAAGTAATTAAATTACTTGAAACACAGATTTTTTTTAACTCCAGTGGAAATGCAAAGAGAGATTTGGAATTATTTGTGAGATGTTCATTACTTAAATCTGACTGGGTGGTTGTTTCTATGAATGAATGCACTTAATTAATTTTTTTCCCCTAGCTTCTTGCTATTTCCTGACTGTAATCTATTTTCTTTCATCCCAGGGGCAACAGAAGGACAACAAAAGAAGGATCCAGTGATTTGAAATTCCAGAACCTCTGTCTGCCGAAAAATAGGTCAGAATATTTACTTGTTTATTCATAGAGGAGTGAAAATTTTGAGTCTGTGGCAAATCAGCTGACCACTACACACACACACACACATACACACCAGGTTAGTGTGATAGAATTTTATTGCTGCCAGTGGTCTTAGAGGTCACATGGAGACCAAGGTTCAGAAGGAAAAGAAACTCATGTGGGTTGAAGTACCAGCACGCATGCAATGCAGGGAAAGGTTGAGAAGCCCCAAGGCATCCCCAGCATTTCTGACGAGGACTACTTCCACCACCCACCAGGGGTCCAAACAGCCCAGGAGACAGCCACGAAGACGGAAACTTCCATTCTCAGCTTGTGAATGACTTAAATGATGGATCACAGATGCCATCAGGCCACAAGCCCACCACCAGCTCTCACAAGCAAGGAGAATAGAGGAAGCCATGTGCCTATGTGGTTTCTTCTCTTTGTCCTTCAGCTGAGCAAACATTTACTAAGCAGTCATGACATTAGGACTTGCACAGGCTAGGGAACATGCAGAGATAAAAGACAAAGTCCTACCTCCAAGGGGCTCAGAGCCTGAAAGCTCAGAATGGGGACTAACTTGGTGAAATGACAAGATCCCAATCCTGAAGCCCAATCCAGCTCTGTCATCGCCCAGCAGCCAGACCCTGGGCAACACCCTGATGCCCAGAGGGGGTTGCAGGTCTCCTTGTACCCCGCCAGAGCTCCCTCACTGAGCCCTGCCCGAGCAGTCTCTCTGCCCAGAGGCCCGCGAGGGTCTCAGCATGTTATACCACACCTTGCAACCCAGCACACTTCAATTCAGGTCAACCACCAAACACCCATTCAGTTCCTACTATGTGCCAGGCCCTGGGGCTTTCTTAGCATCCTAAGATTTACTTGAAGAACTATTTTCCCTAAGAAGAGTAAATGAATGCCTGTAAAACAGAATATTTGAAATATTGTCAAAACCACATTAAGCAAAGGAAAAATTGTGGCTGTTCTCAGACTTGTTCAATGTTTACATTAAATACATTTGAATAATGCATTTTAAGTCAGTTTTTCTTATTTCTTGACAATAGCAAGAGATGGGAGCTGGAAGGGTTAGAAGACTTTCTTCAAATGAAGATGGTTGCAGCAATCACATACATCAAAGTAATATTTACAGCTACATTTGAGAAAGAGAGAGAGAAAGAACAGTGCTTTTTTCCCACAGCAAATTATTTCAGGATGTGTCATAGCATGCTCAAGATATATTAAAAAGAGCAACAGACGATGTTTCTGCAACCTGTTCCAAACCATTTATAAACCCAAATTTAAAAAAAAATCCCATATGCATACAAATCTCTGTACCACTGCGTATTTTATAATGAAAGTATTATATGAGTATAAATTAGTATTTGAGATATATAAATCAAATCAAAATGTCTGAACACTACATAGTTGGGTCTACTGTCTTACTTCAAGAACTATTAAACCCATGAACTCATTCTCCGTACAAATTACAATTATCAGCACTTGGTGGAGAGGAGAGGAGGAGGATGCTGCGGGCAGGCGGGGCTGCGCAGAGAACCAGCCCGGGGCACCGGGTCTCAGTGTCACCCGACGCGCTCACTCACGGAGCAACCTCACTCTGACAAGCCCATTTCCCATCTCAGTGCCTCATAGGCTTTAGAAATGGTATTTGAAAGCAAATGAGTAGGCTGCCTTGTCCCCCACTGACCCCTGTATGTAAAGCAGTGCATGTGTGTGGGAAATAAATGGGTGACCCGTGTAGCACGCCTGGAACATAGTAGGTTCTCAATAAATAACCGGCTAATGATCAGTGAGTGGTCATGTGACCATCATGTGACCATACACTGGGCACCGTTTTAAGAGTTTAATAGGCGGTGTCTCCCTGGATCCCCACAGTTCCGGTCTTACCAGTCTCCTTTTTATAGGAGAGAAGAAGGCATGCCCAGGATCAGTAACTTCCCCAAGGCTGATGAGCTGGGTGTGGTATGGTAAACCTTAGACTTTTCCATATCATTACTGGTATCTAAAACAGCCCTGGCACTCGATGCGGCTCCCCTCAATACCGCCAGCCCTTAGTTAGGTGAGGGGTCAGCTCCCCCAACAGGCGCAGAGGGCTGTCCCCGGCCACCCCCACACACACACTCAAACAGGCATGCGCCTCCGGGCCACACAAGATGCACGCACAGATGCTGAGTGCTGGGGCCCCACCCAGCTGATGCGGTCCAGGAGATGATCCAAGAAAAACACAGGACCACATCCACATCCATGACACGTCCACACTACGGATACGAACGCACCCAAAACTCCCCATGGAATTCACTGGGCTGAATCCCCAATATCCACTCCTATCCTGTGCTGCGTCCCCACATGTGTAGAAAATGGAAACACACTGATAGATGTTTTCCAATCGAGTCCAAACTCAAATCCGTAGTTAAGTGCCTGACATGCACCAGCCACCACGAAAGGAATTTTGGCATTTAATCCTCACAATACTGCTCTGAAGTAGTTATTCTAATTCCCATTTTATAGACGAGAAAAGAGTCTGAGAGAGGTTCCATTTGTGGTCAGTCACAAGCTAGTCCCTGGTGACAGCTGGATTTGGATTCAGAGTCTAGCCAGAAGTCGAGTGTCAATCCTGGGTTCTAAGTGACCACAACTTTCTGCTGTGTCGGCATGGTCGTGTGGATTTCATTTTCTGTTCCTGTGAGTCTCCAGTCTGCTCGTGTCAAGACTGCAATGAAGAAGGGGCATGTGCAGTGTGCTCCTGAGAAGAACAAACACATTCTTACAGCGCCTCACGGTGGCACGTCCTGGAGCGGCCCCTGGACCAGCATCCATCAGCACCACCTGGGAACTTCTTAGAAATGCAGATTCTCAGGCCCTGACCTCTGGAATCAGAAGCTCGGGTGTGGACCCCGGGCACTGGTGTTTAGACAAGCTCTCTGGGTGATTCCGGTGCCCACTCAAGTTTGAGAACCTCCACTTCAGCACGGTTACTGAGAGTGCAAGCTTCGGAGCTGGAGTAGGAGGCCTCTGGGCCCAGCACTTACTCTGCGCTTAACCACTACCTCCAGGAAACGGGAAGGAGTGAAGAAGATGCAAGACGGGGGCCCAGAGGGTAGGAGGAAGTTGGGGGCAGGGAAATTCAGAGATGAAGACACAGCCCTTGCCATCAAGATGCTCAGTCTATGGTCGGGGGAAAGTGAAGACTGGTATTGCAGATCACAAGACACTGTGCCATGTGCGCTGATAGGAACAGACGCAGGCCCCCGGGGGGCACTAAGGGTCGGTGAGGCTAAGGGCTTGCCCACGAGGTTCCCAGCCATGCCTTCACACTCCGAGTGGAGTCTCTTTTCCCATTCCTGACGACAGCACTACGGTTAACACTGTCACTCACGTCCCACACTCCAATGCTCCCAATCTTCACCTCACTGACTGTCCATTTGTTCCCTTTTGCCACTAACACCTGCAGCAATAGTTAATTCCCGGGAGGGAGGTGGGGGGCAAGGAACAGGTGGCTTTAATTCCTCAGGGCCCAGGAGAGCCAGTCCTTACCCTTCAGATGTAGGAGCCCTGTTTCTGTGCTAGGAGGCCCCCTGGTGGACCCTCCCAGCAGGCAGCCCTCACCCAGGAGACAGACTTGGGGGGGGGGGAGTGGGGGACGGGGGAGGCTGCTGCCTGTTGCTCTTGACCTCTCAGGTTTCACCCTACCCGCCTCCAGGGGCCCTGAGCATCCATGGCACTGACAGATGCATAGGAATACTGCTCCTTCTGGCCCTCCTCAATGGGCAGAAAGGGGAGTATCTTTCTGAAAGGTGTGGCCGGCTGAGTGCTTTCCAGAGGGCCACAAATGCTTTCACGGAGGTTATGTGGACTACAGTGTGGTGCCCCATCCCTTTCCTGGGCTCGCCCACAAGGAGCTCCCCATGTAGATGCTCAGGAAACATTACTGAAGGGTTGGGAGGAAGAAGGGCTGGAAGGACCCACCAGGATGCCGTGGGCTTGTACAATGCCCCGTGCCTGGCACATACTAGATACTTAAATAGGTGGTAGAAGGAACTTTTAGCAGAAGGAAAGGATGCAGAGACGCAGAGAGAAGACAGAACAAGTCGGGGAGGGCAGGGGAGAGGGTGGAGGCCGTGGGCTTGGGAGCCGTTCACCGGCTGGAGGGGCGCTAGATTCAAACTGGGCACCATGCCACCGCCCTGCTCCTCTGCGGTGTAACCCATCCCAGTGCCAGATACGGGGATTTTCCTCCTTCAGTATTTGTCAGGGACGTGGAGAGCCCATATTTGAAAGGGATCAGGGTCACAAGACATGCGTTCTGTCCCCCGAGAACTTAAAATCTAGTTGAAGAAAGAAAAAAACACAAGGCTTAACAATGAGATTTGAGTAAGAAATTCGTAACTCCACGCTGCCTTTTGACTCCCCTAGTGTGTTAGGGGAGCAAGCAGCACTGCAGTGCTCAGAGGTGGGGAAGCCCACAGGCCCCCGGGGGACCCTGCAGGGGTAGACAGGGGCTCCCCCAGCCCTGAGGGTCCTGGGAGGTGCAAGCGTTCACACTTCCAGAGTTTTCCCTAGGATCCCTTCGGGGAGCTGCATGCCCCACAAATGTGTTTTGTTTTGTAAAAATAAAATAGAAAAGAGGAGGATTCTTGAAACTAATCAAGGATTCCTTTAACAAAGAATGAGTCCATTCTTTCACTAATTAAATATGAGCATTGACTTGATTCCACCCTGGTGTGAGTTTCATCTGCTTCAAAGTAATGTGGGTGTTGGGAGATGTTCTCCAGTCTGGGATCTGTAACAAAAACGACAGCCTGTTCTAGAGGGGTCCATGTGGGACGCGTGCACATGTGCGGAGCAGGTTCCGCCCGCGTAGTGGACACTCTGCCAGGCCTTGCTGGGGCAGGCGGGTCCACGTAGAGACCCAGACTTGGTTGGCCATGGGTCTCTAAGCTGCTCTACTCTTGGGACGCCCCTCTTATCCCCGTTTCCCTGTGAACCTGTGCCCTGCATTCATGCCCTCGTCCCTGCACTCACTCATGCTTACTTGGCCACACATTTGTGAGTCCAGGCCATGTTCCAGGCATGTTCTGTATTTGGTGCCTGGTTTCCCTTTTAGGGCCTGGGGGCCTGGTGGAGGGAGTTTGAGAAATCGAGTTGTACTCTGTTCTGCTTATGAGAGTGTGAGTTCTGTTGGGTAAGTGCCACATGAGCAGAGGAGGGCTGTGGTGGCCCCATAGGAAGCTATGTCCTTCCCTCTCCAGGAGATCCTATGCACACCGGCATGGACTTTCTGAGATGCAGCTCTGAGCAGGCTTTACCTAGTGCCTCACCCAGTTCCACCTGCCTCCAGGACCATGCAGGCCTTCTAGCTCACCTCTGCTGGTTCCTCATTCTCTGAGCATGAGCACACCATGCCTTTCCAGACCTCAGCTCCCACAGCTCCCTGATACAAACCTGCACCTCCCTCCAGTGCTGGAGGGGAAGGAGGGTGCACCCCACCTGCAGACTGGCTGCATGGGAACCGTGGCATCCCCAACTCCCCTCGCAGGGTAACCTGGGCCTCAGTCCACACAGCCACAAAATGAAAGGGCCAGTTCTGGTAATTAGCCCTAACGTTGAGATAAAGATTCCTGTCCACTGGGGCGCCTGGGTGGCTCAGTCGTTAAGCGTCTGCCTTCGGCTCAGGTCATGATCCCAGGGTCCTGGGATCGAGCCCCGCATCGGGCTCCCTGCTCCGTGGGAAGCCTGCTTCTCCCTCTCCCATTCCCCTGCTTGTATTCCCTCTCTCGCTGTGTCTCTCTCAGTCAAATAAATAAATAAAATCTTTAAAAAAACAAAGATTCCTGTCCACCAAGAGTTGCCAGGAGATTTGCTGAAATGATTTATAAAAGGCTCACACTTAACCAGCACAGAGCAGGCATCCAAACAGAGGGAAGAAGACAATGAATTTAGAACTTCAGAGTCACCTTCATTTCTCTCTAGATTGCATTTAAAAATGAGTTTAGCAACTCTTATCAATTGTCTGACAAAAATTAGAATTTTAGCTCTTAATGTCAGAAGCAGGCAGTTTCTTAAGGGGAGACGTGGAGCCGAACCAGTCAATCTTGGAGGTTTGGGACGGGGAGTGGGCTGGCAGGTGAAATCACCCTGACCATCTCCCAAGGAGCTTGCTGTGCATTCTCTCCAGCAGTGGGGTGCCTGGGGAGACCCAGAGGGGACCACACATGTCACACTCCAGGGGGCAATGAAGAATTATCTCCACTCCAGGAGCTTGAGCCTGGAGACAAGACCCAATGTTGTCTCTATGGGACAGGAAAAACACACCATCCAAACTATGTTCCCATGGATAAGTAAGACGCAAGTGCACCCTGCCTGCACAATCAGATCCAGTTCTCCCAGGGAGCAAGGAGGTGGGGGAAGGGAGGGATGGGTTTAATTTAGTGCCCGTTCAGGATTAAAATTTATTAAGCTTATTAAATTATTAAGAAGTATTAAAATTAAAAATAATGCAGAAATTAAAAATCCTTATTTGTAATAAGGCTTAAATATTGAAAACCACAAACTGCTGGAGGTCAGTCTTGTTCATTTCATATTCTGTGAACTCCCCCCACCATGACGTGGACACCTGCCTGCACGAGCCAGAGATGCAGAGGAAGGCCTGCTGCCCTCAGGCCCAGAGGTGGAAGGAGCAGGGGGTGGGAAGAGCAGAGAGGCGGCTGCCAAGCCAGCCCACCATCCAGCCGAGGCCCGTTCTCATGTGGCTGTGTTATGGATGCCAGTGATGCAAAGGAGCCAAGGAGCATCCTTGTAGTTCCCTGGCAAGAGGCAGCTTGCTAACGAACACACGGGGCTTGCTTGAGCATAAAGAACACATCAGATCTCCATGAAGTTTGCTAGCAGCTTCTTTTGCTAATCACCCTGGGCTGTCAGACTGCAAAGAGCATTAACACAACAGCCTTTTCAGGTACCTTGTCAGCTGCTGGTCTGCACTCCAGCCAGACATAACTGTGGAGTCCAGGTCCCCTCCGGGGCCCCCTCCTTCCCAGGCCCTCAGAGGCAGGTTCCAGCCTTCTTCCCCTCCCTCCCCGCTGTCCGGGCTCAGCTGGAGTAACAATGCTGCTCCCGGCTCTGCTGAGGCTTCCTCTGCTAATTCATCTGGCTTGCACTGACGCACAGAGAGCCCTGGGGTGCAGAATCCCAGAGGACATGACATATGAATGAGCGCCATCGCTTTGGGACCCCACCGAGAGGCAGAGTGGATCCGATAAGCCACTTTCAGACAGCCTCGACCATCGGGAGGAAGCTCCCAGGCACAGAGAGCTGGGCGGTCTACGTCGCTGCTGTAGGCTTGGAAATAATAAGAGTAGTGGAACAATTCCTGGCTCCACCGATCGCTTGCTGGGCCACTTCAGGCAAGTCACTTACTCTTCCGAACTTGAGATGCACCTGCAAAGCAGGGAAAGCCTGCCCACCGGAGTGGAGCCTCGCTCAGTGCGGGACAGACTGCATCTTCATAGGTGTCAGACGACCCACATCTGCCTTTGAGGGTCTGAAACTTGGAACAACAAATTGGACAACATTGCCTCCGATGAGCTTGTTAGCATTAACGGTTTTTGATTCTAAAAGCCAGGTGAAGCCAAGGTCAGAAGAAGGACAGAATCCTAGCTTAAAAGCCAAAGTTCTTGCTAGGCTCCCCGGGGAGAGTGGGCACCCTCTTCCTCACCCCTGGGCTCGGGCTTACACACTTCGCTGCCTCCAGGCAAGGGTCGCCATTCACAATCGCAAGAACATATTTACATTTCACATGTCACGAGTGACAGGTCTGGGGAGTCTTTGGAGGCCTTAATCAAAGACGAAGATGTCAGGGAAGAGGCCCTGTGTTCAAAGTGTTAAGAGAGAGCTCTCAGGCCCCAGATAAATGATCTGCTCCTTCCTGGCTGATTTACTGCTAATTTCTGCAGAATCTCGGGCAGCTTGAAAGGACGCCAAGAGCGAACCACAAGGGCTCTGAGACCACAGCTGCACACTGCTTCCCGACTCACCACCGCCTGCAGGCAGGGCCGGGGAGGCGGCGAGGACCGGGGGATCCGACAGGCTGGTGTCAGGTCCCTCGCTCTCTGTGGGACTGGGCAAGCTGAAGAGCTCTCTGAACCTCCCATTTCCTCGTCTGTAAACTTGGGACAGTGTTAACCACCCCACAGGGCCAGTCAGAGTATTAAAACGGCAGAGGACAAAGGGTGAGCAGGAAGCCAGACTCAAGGGCCGTGGCCTCCTGGTTACTCAAAGCTCCCAGCTTAACTGTTGGGGGCCTGATGTCCCAGCCACCAGCCAGGCCTCATAAATATTTACACCCGGCGTGTGTTGCGATGCTCAATTAATTGCTCCTATGACGTACTTTGAGAGCCTCGGAGGACAGGCGCCGTGTGAGGCCCAGGATTATTAAAGGCACAAACAAGTTGGCTCGCAGAAGCAGCATCCTCCAGAGCCTTCCACCACCCCAGAGCTTTTCCGATCTTTGCCCAAAATCTAATCAAAAAGTGTTTCCAAAAGCACCCTGTCCAATGTGAATGTGCTGGCCAGGCAAAGACCCTACTAGAAAATGGGCAAACACACATACAGACAACTCACAACAGAAAAAATCCAAGTGGGGCGCCTGGGTGGCTCAGTCATTAAGCGTCTGCCTTCAGCTCAGGTCATGATCCCAGGGTCCTGGGATCGAGTCCCACATCGGGCCCCCTGCTCGGCGGGAAGCCTGCTTCTCCCTCTCCCACTCCCCCTGCTTGTGTTCCTGCTCTTGCTGTCTCTCTCTCTGTCAAATAAATAAAATCTTTAAAAAAAAGAAAAGAAAAGAAAAAATCCAAGTGGCCTAAAACCACTTGGAAAATAATAATAATAATAATTCAGGCTCACTAGGCATCAGGGAATTAAAACAGGTAAAATAAGGAATCAGGTGCCAAGTAGAATCATTTTAAAGGATGGATTTAAGGGTGGTGAGATGCAGCGAGATGGTCACTTCCCGCTCTGTGGATTAGCACCTAAATTGACCCAACCGACCTGGAAGGTACCTGAGTGATCTACAGTGAGGGGTTTGGAAGACCCCCATTGCCTGACCCCTTCACTGCACTTGGTGGAGTCTCTCCATGGAAATATTTGGGGATTAGATGAAAAATGCAAGCACGGATGCTCCCTGCAACATTATTCACAATAATAAAGACTAGCAAGAACCTAAATGTCCCCTCTAAAAATCACAGCCAATAAATATCATGTCTTTGAATAATAGCTAGAGATATATAGTGCATTTTTAACATCAGCAGCCCATACATTCTCGTGCTATTTTTATGCAGCTATATGTTTAGATGTATGCATACACCCCATCATAAACACATGCACATATGTATGGCAGATTTGCCAAAATATTACCTGGGGCAGAGTTGTTTTCTTCTCTGTGCATTTTTCTATTTTCCGGATTCTCTGTAATGAGACGCTGTTTTAGATCTAGAACAATATGAACACGAGGAAATCGTTCTGTAGGCTGATCTGGGAAATGCACGTGATGGCTGCACACTCCTCTGGGGAAGGTGTGTGACCCACATGCCATGGACACTGACCTTGGTTCTCTTTTCTGCCCTAGGTCATGGCCTCAAATCAACAGCACCGCAGGTAAGTCAGGGGCCCTCCATCGCCTGAGCAGTGGGAATGTCAGCATGGGACTGTTAGTCTTCCTTCCATTCTCTTCTGCTTTTCCTTTGATAAAACTATCAGCCTGTTCCAACTGGCATTAGCCACTGACGGTCTCTCCCTCTGGCTGCTCCTGGGGTGCAGCCTGGTCTGTGACTTCCAAAAGCTTTGGAAGCTGGTAGGCTGATGGGGAACCCTGGCTCCCCACTTTTTAGCTGTGAAGCCTGGGACGAAGCACAGATCCCTCCAGGCCCGAGTTCCTTCATTTGTAAAATGGGTGAAAGTCTGCCTAAATGTCAGCGTTGTGGCCACTTGGTAGGGCTCGTTCAACTGAACTCTATATAATGGCTTCCCCCCCAAAGTATGTGTTAAGCAGATGACTGATTAATTTTATGTTTCTGTTGCATCTTTTTTAGAGCCTAGTTCTAAATCCCATTAAAGTTTGAGTAAAAGTATGTACTATTCATCTTGGAGCATCATTATTTCAGGGAAAGTCCAATAGAACGTCCCGAGAAAGCTGGTGGCCATAAATGATGGCTGCAAAGAGACAGAATAAAGTGAGAAATAGACAAGAAGTGTGCAAAGAAGGGATAGAATCATAGGAAGTGATGCAATCTGCAAATGAACTCAAAGGTTCATAATGGTGCATGTTGGAGCATGTAGCCAGCACTAAGCTGGTCCCAAAGAGCCATGAGAAGTGGAGAAAAGCAAAATCAAAACTGCAAGTATGAATATAAATAAGAAACAAGCACCCAGCTCTAATCCCTCTTACAGAAAATGCTTTTAGTAAGCTTCCCAGTCCTTTGCTAACAAAGGTTACATTCTGTCAAGGTAGGTATTTCCAGACTGTACTGGAGTCTTTGATCCCAAATATACCTCCCTCCACTGGCTTGCTACCTCTCATCCCTTCCCACTACCCACTTAGAGTCTTGGGTGTACTCTAGACACTTCCAAAGGGGATGGTGCCTGGAAAGGAAATTGCCAATCTGATGCGGTGGCTGGCAAGTTATAAACCCCTCTCCCTTCACCTGCTTTCCACATTCCTGAAGATAGAGAAAAACTGACAGGTGGGTATTCCATTTCATTAACAATATTCAAGAGAGAGAAGCAGGGGGGAAAAAAACAAAAACAAATCAAAACCCCAAGAGAGCTGATTGAGATAAAGCTGCCCAGGCCTGCCCGTACGCACTGGAATCTATATTCTGCCAAAAATATTAACAGCAAATCACACCACCCCAGCCTATGCATGTTTATGAACCATGGCAAGTATCTATTAAAATAGAACAGAACTGATATAATTAAAGATACACATGATTCACATAACAGGTTGTTTGCCACAATATTTGTAACATTTCTAGATATTTTTAAGTTGTTTGCAATTCTTTACCATGGGCTTAATTGAAAATATGGTGGGGCATCCATAGGAGAGAATACTATATAGCCATTAAAAAAGATGACATTGAAGCATATTTATCGACATGGATGTGTTATAGTATGCTATTATATGACAGAGCAAGCGAGAAAACAGTGTGCTCAGACCTACATAGGCTCTACCATGTGTGCATGTATGTGTGTGAGTGATCAGGCTACGATCAAGTATTTTTAGTGGTCGTCTTATTATGGGGACTTTATAGTAATTTTTATTCCCTTCTTTTTGCTTATCTGTACCTTATAAATTTTCTACAGTAGCATATATTTTTGTATGCTGAAAACAATATATATATGTATATATATATATTCCAGGCCTGGAAAAGACAGACACATATTCAAACTTGGACAATCTATTAATACCAATATCTTCTGTGAGGCTGATTTATAGAGAACAGTGCCATGTTTTTTCCATAAAATAAACTCAGGAGTTTCTCTCCTTCCACTGATTAAAGAAGGAAATTAAAGAAGATAGCCCGATTTAGAAAGTGGTCCTTCGCTCTTAAGGTACCGTACACAGTAAGAACCTTGATAAAGATATACATTGGCTGTTTCAATTAAATGGACAAGAAGTTTCATTTTGTCCAGGGGTACTTGTTTTGTTTTTGTTTTTTGTTTTGTTTTGTTTTGTTTTTTCCTAAGGAAAGCAGTCTTGAAAGTTGGTTTCCCCCACTTTTAAAAGAAAAATTAATAAGGATTTTTAGAAGTAGGTGGAGGAACAACAAGAATGGGATACGTGAGCATCCAATGCCCCCTGCTGGCCTATTTCTAGACATGGCAATACTTGTATTAATTTGGCAGAGGCTGGTTCTCCCCCCAAGATGTTGGCAAAATGGGTGGACAGAAACAGTGTGAAAGGTTGCTGGTTGAATTGCTGGGAAAAGGTGTTCCCCGAGGTCTCCTAAGCAACAAGCCAGGATTCCAAGTCGTCCACGATTGGTAAACACAGGAATTCAGAGTTGTCTTTAAAATGTGTGTCAGGGGTGCCCGGGTGGCTCAGTCATTGAGCGTCTGCCTTTGGCTCAGGTCATGGTCCCAGGGTCCTGGGATCGAGCCCCGCATCGGGCTCCCTGCTCGGCAGGAAGCCTGCTTCTCCCTCTCCCACTCCCCCTGCTTGTGTTCCCTCTCTCACTGTGTCTCTCTCTGTCAAATAAATAAATAAAATATTTAAAAAATAAAATAAAATAAAATAAAATGTGTATCAGAATCACTATAGTCACAAATGTGTATTCTCAAGCCCACTCCAGGGTCTGTGCTTTCACAGGTCTGTAGCAAGACCAGCGAGTCCTTGCCCTTCCCAAGGTAATGCCAGCTCACGTAGTGCTAGGACTGTCTTTGGAAAATCACCGGTTGAAGCAACAATAAATAAAAAGGAAACTATCAAGACTGTCTCCACCAAGAAGCTGCTGTCAATTCTCGGGACAACAACTGTCTCAGAATATTTTATTTGAATTTCAGGAGAAACCTTGCGGTTCCTAAAAGACAAACACTGATGAAAGCAGCACAAGTAGAGAAAAGAACCCGGGGCCATAGGTCTGGAGCCCAGAATTTGAAAACTCCTTCTCCCATGACATCAGAGAGACCTAGGCCCCGTGAATGAGAGAAAATGGAAAGAAACTAACATACATAATGAGTCCCTAGTTTGTGCCAGGCATTTTACAGACGTCTCTAATTTAGCTGTCGGGTGCTGATAATACACTATAGATTAGGCAAACTGATGGGCGCCTGGGTGGCTCAGTTGGTTGAGCGACTGCCTTCGGCTCAGGTCATGATCCTGGAGTCCCGGGATCGAGTCCCTCATCGGGCTCCCTGCTCAGCAGGGAGTCTGCTTCTCCCTCTGACCCTCCCCCCCTCATGTGCTCTCTCTCATTCTCTCTCTCTCAAATAAATAACTAAAATCTTTAAAAATAAATAAATAAATAAATAAATAAATAAATAAATAAATAAATAAAAGATTAGGCAAACTGAGCCCAAGGGAAGCTAGATCCCTGGGAAGAAGTCAGCAGCGTAGAACTCAGATCTGCCCCAGTGCTCTTGTTCACGCTGGGGCAAGCAGTGTTTTCATCTTTAAACTGAAGCTGTTAACCAACCCTGTCACTGAATCCCTGAGCCTCACAGCTGGACGGGGCGCTGGCTTGACGGACCACTGGGGAGACTGGACAGAGCCACGTCAACGGAGTTGAATGTTGAAAAAGGCATTGCTTTTGTTTTAAAATGAGAGCTCAGTAATGAACAAGCTCCTAATATGGATCTGAAAGCAGAGGACTCACAATCTGGACTGAGTGGAAAAGATTTGGTCATGAAGTTGAACTTGAAACGCGAAACACAGCTGTTCACTGGGGGGACACACAGCCAGGGGGTTATTTTTTCAAACTTCTCAGCTGCTGCTTGGGGCGGACACCACTCTTCTCGTTCTACAAGCTGATAGTTAGCTGAGGCTTACGGGCTTGTCTTAGGTCACGTGGCCAGAATCGGGCCAGGTTTTGAACCTAGAACTTCTAACTTCTCATTCAGCTCCCATGAGATATGCGTTCATGCCTTTCATCAGAGGCTCCGCTACGTTTTTGGTGAATTCCAAAGCTGACCTCCGAAAGGAGATAAAACAGTAAAGGCTGAAAGACATGTTCAGAAAGAAATCATGGGGGTTTAAATGTGACATGTTTATTTTCTTCTACGTAAGTCAAGTCCGGAGGTAAGCCATGCAAGGCTGTTTAGCAGCTCTGCTCCCCCAGGTCCTCAGAGATGCTGCTTCCTCCCTGGTATTGGCCTCAATCCCGTTGCCTAAAAGAGTGATAGCCGTGTTCCAGGCAGCAGGAGGGAGAAAGGGAAGAAAAAGAAGAAATCAACAGTGCCCAATAATTGCTCTTTTGAAAGTTTCCTGAAAATTGTGAGTTGATTCTCTGCCTCTTCCATTTACCAAAACATAGAGTCATGGGCACACATGATCGCGAGGAAGACTGGTATGTGTAGCAAGTACTTGGTCTAGTTGCCCATGTACGCAGCTGACGGACACGGCTTCCAGGACGGACGGGGAAAGTGGACGTGGGGAGACACACAGCCGTCCCCTCTTCAGAGTTCCTAGTGACGGGTCCTTGGGACCCGCTGGCCTCTCCCTTGTCACCACGTGTTGATGAGCAAGCCCAGGGGCAGCCTCTGGAGCCGGAGCCCACGCTCACCTTCACCATACCTCTCCCCGCCCCCCGCCCTCCAAAATCTTGTGACTGCCATGAACACAGAAGCTGCATCTGCTTGGGGAACCTGGCTGGTTTGGGAATGCCATCATCTGCAAAGCTCAGTGACTCCACTTCGCAGAGAAACAGGAACTTCTAAAGCGCTGCAGGCTCCCTACTCTCACTTCCCTTCTCCCACCAGAGAAGCAGATTCTCTTGATGGCACCTGCTGGGAACTGTTTCAGCCAGTGACTGCCTTTGAAGGCGACCATCCCATGGAGCCAGCCCTTGGGGGTGCATCCAGCACCCCTGCCCAGTAAAGGCGCTAAAACGCACCAGCCTTGCGCTTCCAGGGGCTTCCGTTCAAGGACGTGTTTACGAGTGCAGATAGCCTGAGCTTCTCTCTAGCTTTATCTGACTTGCATGGCCCGTCTCCCATGGGAAGGAGCTGGAGCTTCCAAGCCAGCGGTCTACAACATCGTGTGAGCAGATGTCACCACAGAAGCTTGTGCAGAAAGTAACTGCTTTGCACTGGGGGCCCGGTTTTGCTTTCTTTCCTCTCTCTCTCTTTTTTTTTTTTTGGAAGCACCCAAGATGCAAGTGGTCGGGGGACCTTAACTGGATGGCCATTGGCCAGAGGCCTTTTTCATACTTCTGTGGTCCTGAGAAGAGGTGTCCAAGCTGATAGCCAAGGGCTGGGGTCATCGGGAAACCTCCAGAGACGACACATACTCATCTTCACTTCCCTTCTAAAAATGACTTTCCAGGGAATGTTGTCTTTTGTAAAGAGATGTTGTTTCCTTGAGAGGAATCCAAGAGTCCATTGTTCTCCGGAGCAGTTTGGGGTCAGTGGCTGATGAACGACCCTCCGCAGACACATGAGCGTAACTCTTCCAGGATGATGTGAAAAGCTGCTGGGTAAACTTCCTTCGTCTTTTTAGAAAATGGCTCTCTGGGAGGAGCCAGCCTATCCTTCAGCCCCAGGAAGACTCAAAGACCTGGAAGGGTTTGGGGTCCCTATGCAGTGGGGATCTGGGGCCCGCAGGAGGGAGTGTCAAGCTCACACAGCCAGGGAGGAGATCGGGTTCTCCTTGCTTTTCTATCGCTGGCTCTCGATGCTGGAGTGTTTCCACACTGTGCATTCGCTGTGCACCTGCCATATACCGGGTTACAGGAGTGATCAAGGGTCTGAAATCTCAGCACCGCCTTGGGGGAGGCAGGCACCAGAGTCTGTAACTACAGAGCATATTTATTGGCTTGCTTTGCTCCTATATGCTATGCGGAAACCAAAAAAGAGTGTATTAATCAGGAAGGGCTAACATCTATAATGCATGAACTACAAATGTTAGTAGTTTAATAAAATAAAGATTTATTTCTTGTTCACATCACAATCCGATGTGGATCGAAGGAAGTCTTTTCCCCAAACGCTCATTCGGGATTCACTCTCCTTTTACCCATTATCCCTGAAGACCTCGGGGACTTTTATCTCTAGCCAGCCACTGAGGCAAGATGAGCGTCGAGAGGGTCAAGAGAAGGAGAGGGTCAAGTGGGTCACCCAGGAGTAGTGCACATGCACCCACCTTGTCCCAGTGGCTTGAGCACCATGCCATGGCCACCCGGTGCAAGGCACACTGGGAAATGTGTGCCAGCTGAGGAAATGGGGCTCGGTGCACATCCTCACAGCATCCTCAAAGCCGTGTGAGGTGCTTGAAGTAGTGAGGACCGGGGCTGGAGAGGTGCTCCTTCATTTTTACCTAAGATTGGTGGTCAGGGAGGGTCCTCCCAGGAAGATGACATTTAAGACATGAGCTGATGGATGAAAAGGACCCAGACATAGGCAGAGCCGAGGAAAGAATGTTCTGGACTGTGGCCCAGTGCGTGCAGATCTCTGTGGTGGAAGGAGCTTGGCATACTGGAGAGACTTGAAAAGAAGCTGATGTAGCTAATTTCAGAGGCGAGGAAGAAACTAGAAAGAGATGCGATCAGAGAGGGGGCAGGAACCAGCCTGTGCTGGGGGCTGGGGGCCACGGCAGAGAATCCGGATTCCATGGGGCATTCCACGGACCATGAGTGACATGCATGATTTACAGTTTTAAAACTATGCTTTTAAAATTACATTTCTAAACTACATTGTTAGTAACATACGTACTGCAGCAGATAAAGACAACTCCTGCCCTAAAGAAGAGCCAAGTACAGGGGCCCCTGCGTGGCCCAGTTGGTTGAGCATCCGATTCTCGATTTGGGCTCAGGTCATGATCTCGGGGTCGTGAGATCGAGCCCCATGTCAGGCTCCATGCTTCGTGCAGAGTCTGTTTGAGATTCTCTCTCTCTCCCTCTGCCCCTGCCCCGGCTCAGGTGATCTCTAAATAAATAAAATCTTTAAAAAAGGGGGGGGGGGGGGGTGAGTACATGCTGCCTATTTTTATTTAGGTGTCACAGTGAGTGAGACAGAAAGTAACTGTCCTGACAATTCCGTGACATTAAAGTTACCTAGCATGGTCAGAAAGGGAAGCCCCAGGAGGATCTCAAAGGGCACCGAGCCTTGTGGAAAGCAACACAGAGGAGGTAGGGACTCCAGGTGGAAAAAACCCAAGCAAAGACTCAGAAGTGGCAGGAAACATATTTGGGGGATCCAGGAGAGTCTCAGGCTGCAAGCTCGTGAAGGAAGAGACCCCACAGCTCTCTGTGGTGATGTCGGTATAATGACCACATCCGATGAGGCCAATTTCCTCAAATGAAGTTGTATCAAACTCTGAATCAGACAGCGGAGCTGCTTTCCTAGATCCTGTGGGCCAGAGCAGATCCCCAAAATTTCAGTGCTCATTTGCTCCTTCCAGGCCAGCTGGTCCTTAAGGGTGACCTTATTAATTTAACTCAATTCAAGAGAGAGTACAGATTGTTACTGTGAAAGGCTGGAAAACCTGTGGGTTTCCCCACCACGGCTCTAGGTAGGGGTGTAATCGTGTTGGGTCAGGAAGGTGTCATCAGTGCCCCAGGACAGTGGTAGCTGCAAGTCCCACCACCGGGATGGGCTGGGACCTGGTGGCAGGTGCAGGCAGACTCCTGTTCCTGCCTACTCGTTATCTCAAGGAAATTAGCTTTGGCTAATTAACACTTCCCTATGCACCGGTCCTAAGCAAATTCCAGAGAGCTGTGTTTCCACTGAGCCAAACTTTCATTAATTTACACATTACACTCTACACAAGGCTTGGGCATGCTAACACAAATCCCCAGCTATTAACTGCATATTTTGGTATGGTAAGAGAATTCGGAGTGGAGGGGCAAAAGTCTAAGAACACGATGAAGCCAGAGCAAGATGTAGAAATACACATCATCCTGTGGTCTTCTGCGTGACTTGGACACAGGCCAGAAATTTGCCCTGAGATTCTTAACAGCCAAAGGAGGAAGGAAAATGCAATCTCTTATAAAATTGGTGTTTTCCATTAAATCAAAGCAAACTAATCATTGAGAAGCATGCAGCTCCTGAGACCCTCTTGAAACTTCTCACATATGTGCTAATAAAGAGGATGTGATAAGAACGTTTTCTGCTTATGGTGTTCCTCAGTGTGGACTAACAGCATGACTATAATGCAATTTAGGAAATTAAGTCTAGAGGAAGCAAAAAACCCTGCAGATCATGTGAGCAGTTCTATGGTGGCTCTGCATCATCTGAGGGTAAAGTTTAAAGCAGAGCATTGATCGAGTGCACTAGACAACCTCCAGGCAATCTTCCATAAAACAAGTCCAAGTCAAGCATTGGCAAAACTCACATGAATAATACTTACTCAACAAACACCTGTCAAGAACTCGTTTGGGGGCGACTGGGTGGCTCAGTAGGTTAAGTGTCTGACTCTTGATTTCGGCTGGGGTCCTGATCTCTGGGTCCTGGGATCAGCCCAATGTTGGGCTCTGTGCTCAGCATGGAGTCTGCTTGTCTTTCTCTCCCTCTGCTCCCCTCCTGATCTCTCTTTCTCTGTCTCTCTCAAATGAATAAATAAAATCTTAAAAAAAAAAAAAAAAGAATTCATGTGTTTAATGTTGGGCCCTGTGCCTGGAGCTGGGGACAGATGAGTGAGTAGACCTATCCCCCCCTGCCCGTGAAATACTTCCAATGTGTTCCAGGAGACAGACGTATGGCAGATTACAGCAAATGCAATGTGTGGGCCAGAGGGTGGGGGAGGGGCAAGCAAACCTCTCCATGGGCCCAGACGCCCTCGGAGTCATGACTGGGTGCATCTGGGGCGGGGGGGGATGGCAGGGGGGTCCTTCTAACCTGATGCTGACCCTCCATAGAAGAAGTGAGCCTTCCTAGTTTGGATTTAATTGTCCAGCCTCCTTTCTCATCGCCCTGCTTTGCAAGAACAGCAGATAGGAGAGGTACGGACATACATACTACATTTTAGGCAACGGCCATCAAGAGAAATTAATGGCAATGAGCACAGAATTTTCAGAGAAACACAAGGGCCACTCTTTTCAAAGTGTTGTTTTTTTTTTTTTTTTAAGATTTATTTATTTATTTTAGAGAGCGAGAGAGAGCATGAGCCAGAGGGGGCAGAGGGAGAGAGAATCCCAAGCAGCCTCTGTGCAGAATGCAGGGCTGGACAAAGGGCTCGATCCCACGACCTCTGAGATCACGACCTGAGTGGAAACCGAGAGTCAGTGAACTACCCGGCTGTACCCCCTAGGCGCCCCCACTCTTCTCCATGTTTCGCAGTAACGTTTTGTCTACTTCTGTTGGCAGGCCAGTCCCGGGCTATGGACGAGCCTCTTCTCGAATGTGTAAGTCAGCCGCTTCCTTTCCCTACTTATCTGTCTTTGACATGACAAAGTGAGTGGCTCTTTTCAAGGTTCTTGATGAATTTAAAGAAAACAACAACAACAACAACGACAACAACAAACTTTTCCAAATGGCATGATTTCCTAGCAGAGAAATCTGCATTTCAGTTCTTGAGTATAAACTGTCTTCCCACAATATACATTGTAAATCAAACCATCACACTGTGTGCCTTAAACATACACAGTGATGTATCTCAATTATTTCTTAATTAAATTGAAAGAAATAAGTGGATAATAAGGCATTTAATAGAGAGGCAAAAAAAAAAAAAACTGCCTTCCAACTCCTCAGCTATGAAATGCAGATAAAAATTAACTCACATGGCCACTGCGAAGATGAAATAAGATGAAAATGTCACCACATGGTGCTGGCAAGGATGTGACGAGAAAAGCACTTCCTAAGGCTCATGGTGAAATATTAAATTGGAACTAACTTTCTGGAAAGCCATTTCATAATAACCAATCAACCTAAAAATGTCCACTTTCTTTGGCCCAATAATCCTATGGTTGGGAATTTAAACTAAGAAACTAATCTGAAATTTGGATTAATATGTAAACATACTCATTTATATTTTATAAAAATATAGTTAAACAGAAACACTGAAATCATTCCAGATATTCAATAAGAGAAAAAAACATTGATGTATTCATATGATGAAGCCATTAAGAGTATTGACAAGAATTTTAATGAGTAAAGAAAATGTAATTTATAACATGAACTCAGCTACCTAATGTTATAAGTTTATTGTTAAATTGTACATAATTTAAATAGTTTTAACTAGCATGTCTATAGATGATATATGGAATAGGTAGATGAGAGGGAGAGAGAGAATCTGCCTGTAAAATCATTAGTTCTTTATTGTTTGAAAGACTTCTTTAAGAATCAAACTAAAGCTATGGATCCTCCCCCTAGGACACACACACATAATCAATCAATCAACAAATCAATCAATCACAAAATATTTTATAAAGTAGGAGACTTATGGACAGAAAATACTGAGTTTTTAATTAAGAATCCCTGCTATTGATAGTAGGTAGGTAATAGATTATTAGATAAATAGATGCACCTCATTATATTCAAAATAAAATTCTGTCTCTTTCTCAATCTGGAAAGAGATAAGCCAAAATATTTATATTTGGTCCTGGGGGCAAGATTCTCAGTGTCTGGTGTGTAGATTCTCTACAGACCTGGGGTGGTGGTTGCTGTCCCTCCTGGTGTCCCTCTGTGTCCTGACCCCACAAAGTCTAGCAAGGGGACTAGACTAAAGATGGGCTCTGTCTCAGATTCTTCCAGCAGGTCCAAGATTTTCCAAAGAGATTGTGCTCTGCGGAGTCTTGGTAGTTGCCATAATAGTACATTAATGATGCTCTTGCAACAAATATCCATCTGTCAAATCCCAAAAGGAGTTGCTCCAGGTCAGAACTTACTTCTTTGCGCAGTTCTGATGGAGAACAGCCTGACCACCTTCCCCCTTTGCCAGGTTAATTGTGAAAACCCCTGGAGTTCCCTTCCTGGCAGGCTTGCTTTGCTCTGGGCACTCAGCTCTACCAAAACTCAGTACATTAACTAGAGAGAAGGGATCTACCATGTCCTGAGCTCCTGTCATGGGCAGGTGTCAAAGTAGAACCCTTATGGACAGCATTTAATCTCTGACTACAACCAAATAAAGCAGATTTAACCATCCCCAATTTACAGACTGAGCATGTGAGTCAGAGGGGTTAAGTAACCTCCCCAAGGTCATAAAGCGGACCCACAGTTTAGATCTCGGAGTGGGTGACTCCATCCTGAATCCATGCTGCCCCCAAGCAGACTGATCCTACCTGGTTTCCCACCCAAGAACTCCTGTCTGAGCCCAGCTTGACTCCTAAGACCAGAACAAGAAGGCAGGGTTTCATAGCCACAATGCCTGGCTGATAGGGGCACAGTATCCATGCAACATTTCCAATGGTCCCACTCCAACTCTGTGTTCAGGGACCTAACCTCTTTCCTTTGGGTCATCAAGCTCTCCCTTTCTATTCTGTTCCTACCGCTGGGTCACTGCGTTGGTCCCTGTTCTCTTAGACTTGAGCCCCTAGAATTTTATAACTTCGTAACTTGCCTAAGCCCTCAGTTCTTATAGGACTTGAGCCTCGCTTTCCTTTAGGAGCGCTCAGATAGGAATCAAGGGCAGCACACTGAAAGCCAAACCTGTAGTCTTCAGGGAGCCCACCTCCTTTATGCTGTCCCAGGGAGAACACCGACTTACTCTTGCATCAAATGAGCAGAGTTACTTAGAGCCCAAGGAAAGCCTAAAAGGCCTTCCAGACAGGCTGGTGAGTCCCCACAGCACTCCTGCTGGCCTGGAAATCAGGCCCAGTACGGACGGTGTCTTTACTTGTACCAAACGGCTTTGACAGAGCAATGATGGAAAAAGTTACACACCTGGATGCTTGGGGCTGGTAAGCAACTTGCTCACATACCCTAGAGAACTGGAATCATGCAGAGCTGGAATTTAAACACAAGCCTCTAATTCCAAGTCCCTCCACTATAATAAAACCACCTCCTTGATTGTTGTGTTTATACAACAAAATAAAGTACATAAAGCATCTAGCATATATAAAGTCCTTAACAAACGTTAGAAGGGCTTTAAGAGGAGGATCGGTGACCTTGCTTTATCTCTGAATTTCTGCAATTGTCTTTAGTATAGCTGCCACAGTAATATTTATAGCTACTATTTATTGAGTGCCGACCATCAGGCATTTTGCTCAAAATTTTACATGCATTGTCTCATTTAAATTTGGTTGCCAACATCACTCTTAACTCTGGGTGATTGTATTAGTGCATGTGTATATCATCTAATTCAAAAATAAATTTGAAGTGGCCTCCAATAAAGAGATCTCTAACCGGAGAAATTACAGTATAAATGAAAAATTTTAAATCATACTCATCATTACACTGTAAATCTAGTTAAAATCTATTATTTTATGTACTTCATTGAACAAGCATATATTAAGAATCTACTATGGGAACAAAAAACCAGATATAGTTAAGGCTATAATGCAGTAACTTTGACTTTAAGTCTTCAGTCTTTGACTATAAAATAATCGGGAGTCCAAAGAAAGAGTTAGTGGGCTGCCCAATTCCCATAGTGTGACTAGGATTGGCTGGGAAGAAGTGAAATGCTCTCTGCAGAATAACAAAGGAGCTTAAAAACTCAGGCTCTGAGCCCAGCTCACACAGTTTGCTGTTGCACTCTCTGGTTAGAAGTCAAAATTATGGATGTTGCAACACAAGGAATGCCCTAGACTCTTCGCTCTTCATCTTAGGTTCAGAACAATTTTAATACCTGGTGCTGGATTCTAGTGTGGATGTGGCAGAAGACCTGGTTCTGCCCATCGATGGCACCTATCGCCTGTGTGGCTTTCAGAAGTCACCATTCCCAGGTTCTATATTTGTAAAAGAAAGATGTAAGTTCTTAATCATGATGGCCAAACTGGGGGATGTGCATGAAAATCTCTTGTAACTGGACTTGTTATTCATAGCCATGGCCATTTGGAGTCTTAGCGGAAACTTTAAGAGAGACAAGGGATCTTTCTGTATGAAAGACCACTGAGATTAGTATCCGGGCTGAAACACGGCACAATGCTGAATCCAAATCCCAACACATAGGTGAAGATTCCAGAATTTCTGTGATGATGATTACATCTCTTGCTGAATGATACCCAATCCTGCCAGCCCCAGTGTTCAGACTTGGAGCTCATTACTGGTATATAGAAATACAACTGAAATTTGTGTATTGACCACGTATCCTGACACCCTGCTGAAATGTTTATTAGTTCTAGTAATTTTTAGTGGGTTCCCTGGAATGTTCTACATACGAGATCCCATCATCTGCAAATAGATCTCCTTTCTGCTTTGCAAGGCTCATGTGATTACATTGGACCACTCAGGTGATCCAGGATAATATCCCTATTTTAAGGACAGCTGATGAGTAATCTTAAGTACATCCTCAGTGTCCCTTCATAGCAGCACCCAGATTCTTATTTGATCGAACAACCAAGAATGGGAATATTTGAGGACATCTTTAGGATTCTGCCTACCACAAGAATTTAACTGCCCAGGTCCCAGATTCTCAAACGTTTCCAGCGAAGAGAATCTATACCACTCCCCTAGCTAGCACTTTTGTTATGACTGTACCTTCCCTTGACTCACTCAACCATTCCCTCCTGCTTAGGAAAGGAACTTTGCTGCGGCAGTTCTGGATGGAACGAAAGATTACAGGGATGGCGACTACGAAGACCCTGAGCTTCACGTGGTACAGGCGTGGAAATCGATACAAATTTTACCAGCCAGGCCTATAAAGGAATCGGAATACGCAGGTAACGTCTGGGGCCTAAAATCTGGGAATGCACATCCACGATGCAATACTGCACAGCAATGAAAGCTGCAGATTCCGAATTAAACAACTCTAGGCTAAAATCCTGCCTCCATGGCTTACTAGCTGTGTGGCCTTAAGCAAGCCTAAAAAATTCATTTCCTCTACCTGAAAATGGTGTTCATAATAACAGAACTTACCCCCTGAGAGTTCTTTCAAGTTCTCACCAGGGGACTTGGCACAGTGTCAGAGCTCTGTAACTACAGGTTGTTACTATCAGGATGCTCTCCCTGAGTCCTAGGAACAACTGGTGAGCATGGCAGAGGGTGCACAGGCAGGGCTGTGGGCAGCATGGGAAATTTAAGACAGAGTTTGCATAATGGAGAGTAGCATGAAAGGGAAGAATTCTCAACTTGGCTGACTTGTTTTATAGGTAGCCAGCATATATGTAGCCCCAGGACATGGCAGCAAAGCCAAGCTTTTTAAGAGTAGGGAAGATATAATTTCACACGCACCCTGCCTCTTTCCAACTGGGGCACACGGGGCAGCCTCAGCAAGTTCTCTGAATTGCAGATACAGAACAGGGCTGTAAGGGAAAAGAGAAGGAAGCACTTGTGATTTCTGAGCACCTGACCCACTGAGACAAGTCTACAGAAGTTTCTTTGGAAAGAATCACCTTGTAAATAATGATGAAACACCTTCATTCATTCACTCAGCAAGCAATTACTGAGTATCCGCTGTGTGCAGTTACGGTGTTAGGACTGATCAAGTGACACAAAGATAAACAAAGCGTGATCCCCATTCTCAGGAAGGTCACAATCCGGTGGCAGGTGCAAAAAGATTAGGTGTGTAATACAGAAAGAAGAACCAGGGGTGGGTGTTGATGGGTGGGCTCTAGAAAGATTTGCCAAGAGCGTGACACAGCACAAGGCTTGAAGGATGAGCAAGAGTTCCCAAGGCTGAGATAGTGAAGGATTCTCAAGTCCAGACTCTGGTATTTACACATACAGACTGGGAGGGATACACGTCCTCCTCCTCGGGCTTCATCTCCTAATCTGTCCAAAGTACAACTGCTTCCCTCATACCTACATCGTGACGATTCAATGAGTTGGTATATATGCACATATTTGTAAACTGTGATGTGCTGAGTCCACATAAGGTAAGACTGAATTTTTCTCTTTTCACAGATACACGCTATTTCAAGGGTGTGATGGATACTCCCCATCCCTTAGACACCAAGACCTCTGTCCCCACAGAGCACCATCCCTGGCACACACAGATGGGGCTGGAAAAAGTGAGTACAGATTTGGCCATGTGAACCAAACATGGGCAGGGCCATTCTTAGCAGCTGAGAGCTTCCCCACCTCTCAGTCCCAAGGCATCTTGCTGGTGATGAGCACGCTGAGTTCAGCGAGGGGCAGGGGAACTGGCTTGTATAACTGCTGACATCTTGGTCCCGGGGAAGGAGCACCAAGAAGGGAAGAGAACTAGCATTTGGGAAGGTTTTCTGAGAGGAGTCAGGGTGGGGACTCTTCACAAGCATCACACCTGAGGCTTGCCTTCCTTTACCAGAAGCAGAATTTGGGCTCAGATCTGGTTGATAATAACATATCATTTTGCCCAGATTGTAGGCCCAGTGCTGGCAGCTGGTAACTAGGTGGTAAGAAGTAAGTCAAGCAACCTCTCTGAGCCCCATTGTAACCCCATCTGTAAAACAGGACTAAAAATCCCTACCGTGCTTTACTTCGAAAGGCCATTTGAACACTACGTTACAAGAGACCTATGAAAATATCCTGTAAATACAAATGCGCTAAACATATATATAGAATTTCATTTTTAATAACACTTTTGCTAATGCTTTTATTTCCTTCATGCAGAAATACAAATGAATCACCCCTGGAGATTCAGGGTTTACCAGGCATGATGCTATGTGACGTTTTGTGTCCGTATTCTCTGTGCAGACATATTTCATGCAAGAGAGTCCCGATGTCACATACTGTTTTTTTTTTTCTTTTCTTACTAAGTTCTGCTTATAAAATGATTTCCCACATGATAAATAAGCATTAATGGCATAATCTTTATAGCTCTATCATACCCCATTATGGGATTTTTAATTAATTTACTTAACCATTGAGTGAAAACATTTTAAAAAGCTTTGGTACATATTGTGAAATTTCTTCCCTGAAAAATTGCTTCAATTTACCCTCCCAGAAGCCCCGTATGAGAATGTGCGCCTCACAGGACTCTCACCAAAACTGGCTATTACTTCACTAATCACATTTTTAAAGGGATTTCACTGTCCTTTTTTTTAAATTTGTACCACATTTATTAGTGAGCATGAACATGCTTTTAAATATTTATAGTGCATTCTTCCTTGTGCATTATTTGTTCACATTGTCTATCTATTTAACTTGAGGGCTTCTATTAATATTGATAAGCAAAGGAAACTACAAATATTACCAAGCAATGTCATTTACCCAGAACACATCCAAGAAAGTTTGGGAGAACAGGATGAGGGATGAAATATTGAACACTTCGGCTTTACACAGGCACCAAGCTAAACTTCAGTCATTCACTCAACAAATGCATTCAAGAAATATGTGTTGAGTGCCTGCCATGGACCAGACACAGTGATAAGCTCCCACATGCATTGGTAAATAACAAAGGCCCTATGCTCATGAAACTTACATACTGGTGGGAAGAGACTAGAAATAAATAAATAAGCAAACAAATAAATAAATAATAGAAATATGTTAAGTGATAAATACTTTGAAAAAAAAATCATTAAAGCAGGGTAAGAGTAGTCAAGCAAGGTTTCCCTGAGTAGAGATGGGAATGAATGAATGACATTTAATCCTTAAAATACCCTTGCAAGATGAGCATTATAATCCCCATTTTAACAGCTCCAATTTTTTCTTAAGATTTTATTTATTCATTTGACAGAGACAGAGAGAGCACAAGTAGGCAGAGTGGCAGGCAGAGGGAGAGGGAGAAGCAGGCTCCCCACTGAGCAGGGAACCTGACGCGGGGCTCGATCCCAGGACCTTGGGATCATGACCTGAGCCGAAGGCAGATGCTTAACTGACTGAGCCACCCAGGCGCCCCAACAGCTCCAACTTTTATGAGCTCTTTGAGCCAGCTACTTATCCTCTCTGAGCCTTTATTATCTTAGCTATTAAATCTCATCACTGTTAATGATAATACGTACAGAGCACGGTGCCTAGCATGAAGCGGTCAATAGAGGACCTCTCCTTGAGAACAGGGACCATTTTAGCCCCAGCACTTAGCACAGTACCTTTATGTAAGAGGCTCTCAGGAGATATTGGTTAGATGGAGGAAAATGAACAAACAAACTCTCAATCATTTGAACTGAATCTTGAAATATGAGTAGCTGTTTAATAGGAAAAGAGATCCAGGCTCAACTGACTTCTGTCCACCTGGAACCCTTTTTCAGCCTGGTCTTCAAAGTTCTCAGGTGAATATTTGCTACTGTCAGCAAGATCTGCCGCTGGGGCAGCACCCCCAGGGCTTGTGGGACGGGGAGGAGGGCGCTTTAGGGCACTCATCTCAGGAGCATAAAGCATGTTCAGGAAACACTAAGAATTGCAGAGCGACTGGGCCAGTGGCTGAAGATACAATTTCTGTCCTGGTTATGAAAGAACAGAGAATGTTCACCTAAAAACTTGAGCTTCCCTTTCCCCCAGAACTCACCGATTCATTCCCCTTTACATGTAAGTATCCCTTTATGAGAAAAATTTTTTTAAAGATAATTCTCGTTGGAGTTTTTTAAACAACTATGCCAGAATTTAAGCCTCCATTCTTAATTCTTTACATTTCCTTCATAATATCTTTGTAGCTTTCTGTTACAATACAGATTTCTTCCTTCGGCTAGATCACTTTGCAAGTGGAACTATAATCTCAGCATATCAAGTCAAGTGAAATCATGTGAGAAAGGGGATATGGGAGACTCAGCACAATTTTGGCCAGGGGGCAGGGTGGGGGGAGGTTGGATTATTAATTAAGGACTTGGCCTCAATTCAGATAAGGAGGCAGTTTTACTCTTTTGACCAGTGTTTGAATAATCACATTTTTATGAGAAGCAGATACTGTTTTTCATTATAGCCTCATTCTCAGGAGTTAATTCTTACTAGTTCTGCATTCTCTGTAATCTCTGTTGAGATTCAACTAGCTGTGAAAGGCATCTTCACTAATCCTGACAAGAGGCCAGTTCCAACCTAGACTCCGTAGGTTGGTTACAACTGTCCTCAACCACTAAGCCTCTGCCCATTTTCCACTTATTGAGCACTTGCTATGTGCCAAGCACTGTGCTCAACGATGGGGATGAAAAATGAGCCACTCCCCACGGTCTAATGGAAGAGGCAGTGGCCCAAACCGGCAGTTCCAATGCAATGCAAAGTGCTAAGACAGAGGTGAGCATGCTTCACAGAAGCTGCATCACTTAGCCCAGCTAGAGGCTTTTGAGAAGCCTTCTGCAGGAAGCATTGCAAAGCAGTCTTTGACATATCATTGCATGGTCATCAGTGGTTCTCATCAGTGGTCCTCATCAGGGGCCATTTTGCCCCTAGGGGATGGTTGGCAATGTCCAGAGACAGGCTGGTTGTCAGGACCGGGGGTGGTACTACCGACGTCTAAGGGTGGAGGACGGACATGCTGCTAAGATTACTACAATACTCAGGGCAGCCCCCACAACAAGGAATTATCCAGCCCCAACTCTTAATGCTGCTGAGGTTGAGAAATCTGTGTTACAATGTGTTATAATATGTTGTGAGCTCAGACTTGTGTGCACGTCTGAGCCCTTTAGAATCCAAGCTCTTATTCTTCTTTTTCCCTCATAATCTAGCATTGATACAGGCTTACAGTAGGCACGAATAAATATTTATCTGACCGAAAATGGGAGTAGCCCCCTTGAAAGGGTCAGAAAATATTCCCAGCCCTGGGATCCTATACTAACACCATCCAAGGGCACTTACTGCTGGAGAAGGTGCAGGGCAAAGACGCTCTCACACACAAAAGGGCCAAATGGATCCAAATGTCCAAAGACACCAAATTAATTTGGCCACCTAAGGGGAAAAGTGCAGGAATGCTGAGGAAGCCCCATCTCTGAGATTCCAAGCACACAAGGCCTACCTAAGACAGAAAGAGAGAACCTCTACTGCACCTGTGACCAGGCTAGCAGTGGGAGGTGGGCATAAGCATTGAGAGACCCCATCCATAAGGCAGGCACACAGAGAAGGCTGAAAGCTGAGGGTGCAACAGAATGTTGAAAAACCCATCCAGCACCCCAGCCTCCACAGAGTAACCTGAAGGAACTGGAAGCTCTGAAGGAGGCCATAGCAATAACAACATCCAAAGGACACTCAACTCTTGCTAGACTGATGGACCAGCAGAAGAGCCACACACATTCCAGGCATATACTACGGTTCGGTGTTCCACAGAGGAAAAGAACTAGACATTGAACATCACGGGGTAAGAAGTAACAGGGGATTCAATGATCCTTCTCCCTCCCCCCATCCACCTTGTCTACCTCAACTTGATGCCAATAAAGAGTGACATTACAAGCTGTATTAGTCAGGGTTAGAACCATGGGGGTTAGATGATATAGATGATAGATGATAGATACTTAGATAGATGATAAATAGACAGCTAGACAGACTAGCCCTAAGTTCTAGTCTGAGTCCAAAAGGTCTGAGAACCAAGAGAACAAATGATGTAAATTTCAGTCTAGGGCAGGAAAAGATCAATTATCGCAGCTCAACACTCACATACAGAAACAAAAGTCTCCTTTCCTTTGCCTTTTTTATTCTATTCAGGCCCCAATGAATTAACTGATGCCCACCCTCACTGGGGAGGGCAATCTGCCTCACTTGGGCTACTGACTCAAATGCCAGTCTCATCTGGAAACACCTTCACAGACATACCCAGAAATAATGTTTAACCAGTTATCTGGACATTCTGTGGCCCTGTCAAGTGGACACATAAAATTAACCATCATAGACCCCACTGCTGACCTAGGCTTAAAGGCTTTCAAAAACCCTGGGCATCATTATGATATCTTCATTTTCTTCTTCACCCTCTTGCCTAGCCCTTGTAGACCCCTTAATGGTTGGCCAATGCCTTTAGTAATATTAATAATGAAGGCTAACAACTCTTAAGCTTTATTGGTGCCATTCTCTGTTCTAGGCACCTTGCATGGTGTGTCTTATGTAATCGCCCCATCCTCTTGACGTATCAGTACTTTTGTTACCTTAATTTCACAAATGAGGAAACTGAAGCTCAGAAGGTTAAGCGACTTGCCATGTTCTCACAGCCGGCCCGTGATGAAGGTGAAATCCCAAACGGGCATCCACACATGGCCACACTCTCATCTGCCTGCTTGATCACTCCCACATCCTTGACCATGTATATTGGTCTTCATAATAACTCAAGGATCTGAACTGACTAATTTCCCTATTAAAAGGATTAAAAATTTAAGGCTTATAATATGACAAATGCCTTCCCAAAGTTTCACGGCAATAAGAGGCAGGACTGGATCTCAAACACAAGTATTTTTACGCCAAACACCATCAGAGGTCACTACACTGGTCGCTGTCATGGTGGTTCACATATTTGCATATTTGCATTTATTCACATGTATTGACTGACTACCGACTACACACATATGGTGATTCTCTAAGAATGATGAGTCCAGGGACTTATGCCTTGACCCTGGGGAGTAACCATACAGAGTGGCAACATATTCGATGGTATCATAGTCACAACTGAAGAGATAATGGTGCCACATTGTCTTCCACAGGTGGACAAACCCATCTTCAAGGATTCCAGAAGCCAACATGTTAAAGGTAAAGTCAAGTTACAAAGTTTGAAATGCAAGGATATTTTCTTTGCCTCCAAGAACTTTGTTGGTGGTCACAGGTTATCTTTGTTGGTGGTCACAGGTTATCGTAAACAAGACGATCTATTGGACTATATACTTCATGAAATAACTACTTTTGGAAAGGCTCTCCCACATCGTAAGCCTTTTTATCACCTTACCTTATTGATGAAGAAATTGATTGTGAAAATTCGTATTCCATGGCTGTGCGATTTCAGAAAGGAATTGCTTTGAAACATATGGGTTGCATTAAATATATAACTAAGTTATTTCTCCAAGCATATCCCCAGTAAAATCACAAGATAGAAATCTAATTTTAAAACGTTGATTAATTCATATGAAAACAGATTTTTAAAGCTTTAGGCAAAGCAACTCAATTTAGAGATGAAGATACAGGTAGAAAGCTGAAAGGAAATAATCAATTTCAGGAGTGCTGGAAGCACAAATGGAGGACAGCCAAAGCAATTTAATTGGATCATACACATTATAGCTCCTCTCATCATCTCCCCCATACTCCATCTTCTCTCACAATGTCCAGCTGGAAAAGATGGCAATGACTTACACTTCCCAGTACTTGAAACATATCGACTTCATCCTTTATGGGTCTAATGCTATATTCTATAACATATTATTAACATCACATTTTCTTTCATGGGAAGCTGTAACAGTCAGGGTCCTAGGAGGAGACAGAGGGTGCACCCAAATTAGGATGACTTAAGGAAACTTATTTACAAAGGAACCATTTACTGAGATGTGTGGAGTGTAGGGATGATGTGGGAACTGGGGCTAAGAGCAGTTGTGCTGTCACCAACCCTAGCCCAAAGGGATGAGGGGACAGTTACAGAAAACCAGAAGCACACCACCTTGAGGGGAGGGACACCACCAGCACCAGTGAGCTTCATGGAGGGGAAGCCAAAGGAACACACGCCCACCAACTTCCCTTTCCAACCTGCCTCTGAATTCCTGCAGGGACTGAACCCAACCAGAAACCAGAGGGCAGGGCAGTCAGTATGTGGTCCATGCTGGTTGGTACCCCAGGGATGGAGAGGCAGATGGAGATGGTAAAGGATGGAGGGGCATCCTGGGGCACACAGAATATCCCCACAACAGGAAGCATGGTGGAAGGAGCAACCAGAGTAGCCAAAACACAGGTTCTGCCCCTCCCTGGCTGTGTGACCTTAAGTAAGGCACCTAACCTTTCTGGGTCTTACTTTCCTCCTCTTTAAAGTGTGAAGTGGGCAGGGTTTTTATGACTATTCAATTCCGGAGCATTCACAGAGGCAGGAAAATCTAGCTGTTCTCAAGTCCTTCCTCCTCTCAGTCCTGCACAGCCTGACAGACCCGTCTGTCTCCCTTCCATACCACCCCTAAAACTCCCCCAAAACAGGAGCTTCCAAATCAGTGCCTCTTTAGTCCTTAAAATGTCAGTACCTTCAATGTACACAGCACTTGATTCAGAGCTCTTCTCCACGAACTCATGTATTTTAGTCCGTAGAAACCAGGTGAATTATGTAAACAAAGTATTTTCACACCTCTTGACAGAGAAAGGGACCAGAAGCACCGAGGAATCCCAGATCAGACCATAATCGTTTGATACACAAATGCTGCACATCATTCTAGAAACTTCACAGGCACTCGTTGAGAAATGAGAGCAAACAAGAAATGGACCTCACAAGTCCTTCCTTTTTTATAGTTCACCATAGACATCCAACTTCACTTCTTTGATTGCAGAAGCTTCTTTGACCATTATTCTACATATCAACATGTCTGTTGGCCTATTTAGACGCTTCTAATCCCCATTCCAACATGCATGTTGGGGGAGCACTTCTCCCCACACCCCCAAGCAGTCCTTGGGCACCAGCTGTGTCTACAACTCAACCCAATCCTGATACTATCCACCCAGAGGCAGCATCAGATTCCAAGTTGAGGGCTCAGTCCTACAAGACTGTCCCCACTTCAGATGGCAGTCAAAAACTCAGATTGTCACCTGTGCTTCCGATAGACCAGCGATAGATTAGAGGTGAACCCCCCCCCTTCTTAGGTTCCACTAATTTGCTAGAGAGTCTCACAGAACTCAGAGCAACATTTTACTCACTAGATTACAGTTTATAATAAAGGGATATAAGTCAGGAAGAGCCAGACGGAAGAGATGCACAGGATAAGGTATGTGGGAAAGGGTGTGCCCCCCCTTGCTTCCTTTATCTCCGACCCAAAAGGTCTCCAAACTCTGACCTTTTTGGTTTTTATGGAGGCTTCATTACATTGGCATAATTGATGAAATCACTGGGCATTGGCAAGTGAACTCAATCTCAATCTTCTCTCCACTCCCTGGGGTGAGTGTGGGAGGTACAGAAAGTTCCAACTCTCTAGTCACACTGTGGGCTCCCCCATCCCCCCACAACCATCCTCAGGTGCAGTCCAAATGTCACCTCCTTAACATAAGAAAAGACACCTTTATAGTTCTCATCACTTAGGAAATTCCAAGGGATTTATGAACTCTGTGGCAGAATCCTGGAGATTAGGACCAAATATATATTTCTTATTATAAATCACAGTATCACAACTATCCATGCATATATTTATCTATACTTTGCCTGAGCTCACAAAGATATTGGGGTAGTTAACAAAAACTTACATAGTAAAATAGAAGAAAATAAAAATAAAATCCTAGTGTAAATCTAGGTAGACTATAACATTAAGGCAAAGATAAAATTCAGGATCCTCGGGTACACATCACTACATTCTATTAAAATTAAACTACTGACTCGCCTCCTCAGCTTTCTGGTAGTCCAAGCAAACAGGGGATCATGCTTCTTTATGTGATATTAATTGCCCATAATAGAAAAGCAAACTAATTCCTAAGAAAGCACAACAAGGGCATATCTTTCAGAGTTATGTCAATGCTGTCAATTTTGCAGCAAATGTAGGCTAGTATACAGGGACCATGGCTGCAAAAATACGACTGTTTTTGAAAAGGAGCCCCCCATGTAGACTGCATACAGGACATCAGTGAAAGCAGAGCTCCCAGAATTGAGGCTTGTAGGGAGTAGGGCGAGGTTGCATGGAAAACTTCTCCAGTAAGAGTTATTCTCTTTACACCCTCTCTTCCTTCACTTCCCTAATTGATGGTTCTCCATCACCACCCAGAGCTCTAAGGAACCACACAGAGAAGGAAGCTCAAAGGGTCAAAATTAATATGAATACCCCCATTTTTAGGATCAGGCATCTTGCTGGAGAATGCTTGAATGATTTATGTGTTTATTACAAAATTCTGTATTTTTGATGCAAACACATTCTCGGATAATTTATGCATCCTCACAAAATGTCATGGAAAAAAACATATTGGGTGGTTCAGCAATGACAGAATTTTATGGTGATATTTTTCATCAAGTTGAGCAGTTATAGATTTATGTTAATGTACATTTCATGTCATTTTTCTTGCAATCGTATTCTGACATTATCTGGAAACTGTCAGATTTCAAGACCTTATCTTCCCTGAAGCTTGGATTTTTTTTTTTTCATTTCTAAAAATGGGTGAAAGTTTATTTGGGGGCAAAGTATTTCTATATAATATAGTAGTATAGCTTGTGTATGATGAGCCCATTAGCACTCACTACAAATCCAGAAGAAACTGTCTTCTTTTCAGAGAAGGATAGCTATCATGTCCAAATATAGTGCGGCTTAGCTTCTTAATGCTGAGAATAAAGGACGTTAAAGTGAATTTTTCTTCGCCTCAGATGTGAACCAAGCACAGACTGTGAACCAATTTTCTTTGAGGTGACAAGCATACCATATGCAAGAATGAATTTATAACGAAATACAATAAACCTTCCAAGAAACGAAAGAGAATTATGCACAGGTGACTGAACACGTATATCCAGAAACATGAGCTTGGTTGAAAAGAAGCAAAATAGAATTCCACATAATGCCATCAAAAGGCCTTTCTTCTAGTTTGCTTTTAGAGGAATTTGGATGCCAACAAAATTAGAATTAGAGATGAGTTTGAGTTAATCTGATTTAACTCCCTCATTTTATGCAAGGAAATCTAGCAAGAGAAGTGGCTCGCTCAAGGTCACAGAGACCAGAGCCTAGACCAGAACCCAGGGTTTTGGCAATGTTTTCCAATGTTTTGCTGTAAAATCCATTCTGCAAACACCCCCTCCTGTTCCGCTATCCCACGCATCCAAACTCTGCAAGGTTTGGTGCTGGACATGAATTGATGGGCGATACTGTCCCCCAGTGGCAGAATATGGCAACACAAAACATCACAAAAATGATGGAATTTGGCATCCTTTGGATTGTATTCTAGAGAAAAATAACAAGCCTTGAGACACAGAGATGATTAGAAATAAATTTAAGATTATTCTCCTATCATTTTAGATTTAAATTTATTTCAGACACAACCCATGACTCAAAAGCAACAGAAGAATTGGTAACAATATTCAGTTCAAAGTTAATGTTATAAATTTATTATAAATGTTATAAATTTTATAAAAACCCCTCAGTAATGGGACTACAGGAAAGCATTTTGTCTCCCCATCACATACACAGAAAATAATAAGGCTCAGAGAAAAGGAAGGGCATCTGATAAAACTGCTCATTTTAACAAATACGGCTTTCTGAAAGAGAAATACAAAGTAGCCACAAATAAAGGAATTAAAAACAAGGGAGTTAGCACACTGTGTGATAACTTCCCGGGTAACAGGGCACTTTGTTTAAAATTACTTGTTCCAGGCATTGAATAGCATAAGACCTTAGACCATGAGGAGCCCACAATCTGGTCCAGTCAACACAAAGCGTTCTGGGAACTCAACAAAGTGCGTACTTCATTCTGCCTGGGAGGAGAATGGTGTCTCCAGGGAAGGCTTCACAGAGCAAGAGACATTGGACCGAGATGGGAGACAACGACCTCACGGGAAGTGAAACTTGATTTCTGATGCTCAGAAGCAGCTCAAGTGTGGTTGCATGAATGTGAGACCTGCGGACACGGAGCCCTGGGTTCACACCCAGCACCAGTTTTGCAAATAAGAAAACTCCAAGGATCATAACCTCTCCACATTAGTCTCCACTTGTCTAGAATGGAGGCGATACCAGCTATATCCTACAATATCTGCCAGTTTGAAAGGTGAGAACCAGTGAAAACCTACAGCACCGTCATTGACACATGGGGGACCTTCCACGGAGGCCTACTGAACTGACCAGACTCGCAGGGTTCTGGGCTCCCTCTGGCCCTTGTCTTTCTCCCAGCACTCGAGCATCTTCCTGACTCTCTCTCTAAGCTAAAACCATTTCATGCTCTATCCAGTCTGGTGTTCAGCATACAAAATAAGTCTTGTAGGTGAATATGAAAAACAAGCTAGCCTCCTCAATCACAAGGATCCACATTTATTGAACATTATTTTCCCTACAGCAAACACACAGCACTGGGCTGCACACATAGGGGATGCATAGTAAATATTTATTCAATTAAGTCTAAAATTTAGCCCATTTTAAAAGCGTATTCAATCAGCATTTCCAGGTGTCACTGGACCACCTAGAGACCAGCCTGTGACCCTCAGTCATGCACCCCCACTAGGTGGGGGCCTGTGGAGGAGCAAGTCAAGAGGCCTGGGTTGCTTGCTTCTGGTCCCATCTCTTTCTCTGTTTCCAAATCTAGGCAGATGACATTCCCTCAGTGGGCCTTCATAGCCCATCTGTAGAAAGAGAGTAGAGCACAATGGTCTCTAGCATTTTGTGAATCCAGACACACAAACCCACCCACCCCACTGCCCAAGTCACCCCCTGACGTCTTAGTCCTTCGCGTGCCCTACCTGACCTCCCTCCCTCCATTCCCTGAGACACCCAGGTCAGCAGAGAAGACCTTCCCCAGCTCTGTTTGGGGAAGATGTTTCTATCCCACATCCATCACTAACCCCAGCATGCAGCTGTACATGGTCAAGTGCATGTTGATGTACACGCTCCTGAGACTATACTTTCTGATCCGATTTGAGCAGTTGCTAAAGAAGGTATGTCCCTCTCAAATCCGTGGCTTGGCCTAACTTACTCTCTCCCTGCCCAACCCAAAGAAGGGTGTCAGCAACTTATCGTTGGAATTAATTTCTGAACGCTTCAACAGACTTGGAGAGGTTTCTCAAAGGAGGCTTGTCAGATCTACATTAGCCACTTGGATCCTAAGTTGCTTCTGAAGCTCTTTCATAATTAATCATCAGGACATGCAGTCCTGATGGTTCACGTCCATATATCATAAAACTCTTAGACATGATGAATACTGTAACTGAGCCCAGGTTTTATCCATTTTTGCCCAGAGTCTGTTTCTCTAATTACAGAACGTTACACTGATGGTCCATTTCTGAAGTGTTGATCTTCATGATCATATTTCATAGATAAAGGGTATGGCATATATTTAACATAAATCAAATGGCAGCTAAGTGAAAAACAAGTATTATTTTATTTAATTCTAACCACATCCAAGGAACTATGCTTCTTGATCTGCATTCTGCAGACGTGGAACCCAAAGCCCAGAGCGTTTGCATGATTTGCCCACTGTCACTCAGTAAGTGACAGAGGAGGGATTCGAACCCCATGTGAATGATTTCAGAGATCCCATTTGTTGCCACTCTGTTGTGTCTTGTCCCTTCTATCAAGAAACACATTCTTGGATCCTACGTATCTCTGTCCCCCCGTTTAAGTCACAGATGAGGATACCGAAGCCCAGAGAGGCCAATCAATTTGCATTAAATCACTCAGCTCATTAGTAGTGGTGCCAACACCAGATCACAAGCAGCGGTAAATGTCTGAAAACAGATCTCTGGGGAAAAAAAAGTATGAGAACAAATTTGGAGCGCTGACACTATCCTACTTCCAGACGTACCATAAAGGCCCAGTAATCAGGACAGTGCGGTATCGGCTAAAGAACAGACACATACATCAGTGGAGCAGAATGGAGAGCCCAGAAATCAACCCACATTTGGTCAACTGATCTCTGATAAGGCAGCAGAGGCAATCCGATGGAGCAAAGATTGTCTTTCCAAAAAATGGTGCTAGAACGACAGGACATCCTCTTCTTAAAAAAAAAAAAGGAAATTAATCTAAACACAGGCCTTAGGTCCTTTACAAAAATTAACTCAAAATGGATCAGAGACCTAAATTAAAAATCAAAACTATAAAACTCCTAGAAGATAACAGAGTAGAAAACCTTGATGACCTTGGGGGTGGTGATGCCTTTCCAGACAAAACACCAAAGGAACAATCCATGAAAGAAATCATTGATGAGCTGGGCTTCCTGAGAACTACAAACTTCTGCTCTGGGAAGGACAATGTCAAGGGGCGCCTGGGTGGCTCAGTCGTTGAGCGTCTGCCTTTGGCTCAGGTCATGATCCCAGGGTCCTGGGATCGAGCCCCGCATCGGGCTCCCTGCTCGGTGGGAGGCACGCTTCTCCCTCTCCCACTCCCCCTGCTTGTGTTCCCTCTCTCGCTGTCTCTCTCTGTCAAATAAAATCTTTAAAAAAAAAAAAAAAGAAAGAGAGAATAAGAAGACAAGTCACAGACCTGTAGAGAGTACCTGCAAAAGACATATCTGATAAAGGGCTGTTGTCCAAAATATCCAAAGAGCTCGTAAAACTCAACAATAAAAAAACCAACAGTTCAATTAAAAAGGGGGCCAAAGACCTCAATAGCCACGTCACCAAATAAGCCTATGGAAAGATGTTCCACATCCTACGTCAACAGGGAAGTACAAATTAAAGCAATAATGAGATACCACTGGACACCTCGAAGAATGGCCAAAATCCAGAGGACGGACCACACCAAATGCTGGTGAAGATGTGGAGCAACAGGAACTCTCATGCATCGCCGGTGGGAATGCAGAACAGCACAGCCACTTGGAAGACAGTTCGGCAGTCGCTGATACAACTGAAGTGTACATGAAACAGTTTATGTTTTAATAATGGCTGTGTTTAACAACCGCATTGCAAAATTCCTAAAATTTAACAGCAAGCTGTGTACGCTGGACAAGCTGCTCCGACAGAACCACAAACAGGTCTTGTGATACTTTCTTCCCCAGCACGCTTTGCTTTAACTTCACAGAACCCTGTAAGGTTGACGATCTCTTTGTGATTTCTCCCTAATAAGTTGTGGAGGTAACAGTCCAGCCCCATCCATCAGATTCTACAGCCATGCTGTGCTCACCGCTCCACATTACCACGGAAGCAGCAGTAAATGTTGTAGCGGAAGTGAAATCAATCTCGTTGCAGAACGAAGAGCAAATGAGGACACGCTGTTGGCAGATGGTGCTAATTACCCAGATGGCCACCAGATGGCGAGCATGCAAGCCTCCTCCTCGTGAAACCCACTTTATTGAATTTCAAGGGAAGGAGGACCTCAGAGAACAAACATTTGGGTCTTCTTATGTGACAGAGCGGAAAGTTTTCCTAGCATTTGAGAATATTTGTGTGTACTTCACAAAGAGAGTAAATTGTCATTCCCCCTCTAATTTTTCATCACACAATAATGCTAATAACTGGGCGTGCATTAACAAGCCACGTACTTGAAGTCCATTAACCCGTGTATTCCATGCGTGAATTCCAGTGAAGTGTGAATAACCATTTCTCACTTTTCCAGATGAGAAAACTCAGCAGTCCTTCAATCCATTTGCTTATTTCATAAATATTTATTGAGCACCTGCTATGATCCTGCCTATAGTAAGTAGCAGAATCAAGATTCAAACTCCAGAAACTCCACTCCCTATCTCATCTTCTTCCATTATCCCAAATACCTGAGCTGTTATTACTTTATTAAACACTCTCCCTCCAAAGCAAAGCTGGTTGGATTTTATGAATTATCACAGCATGGCATGGTACTTTGCCTATTTGATCCAGTTTTCTCGCTTGTAGGATTCTTGAAATTCACTCTTACCCACTAGTCTGTAGGATTTCAATTATCTAAGCAACAAACAAGTGAAGCTCGACAGCATAAATGCTTACTAACAGACATATCTGATACAGCCAAAATCCCCACTGCTGTTGCTAATGATATCATATACAAAACTGTTTTAATTGGCGGGGGTGGGGAACTAAGTCTAAGTGATGCCAGAGAAAATGCCATATTATAATGAAGACACAGGACACATGAACAGTGTATCAAAAGATGCAACGTGTTTAAAACAAAGCTCTTCCCACAGCCTACAAGACGGCAGGTGATCTGGGGATGTCCCTAACTCTGCAACCACTGCTCAAGCGGTACCTCCCTCTTAGTCATCTCACGTCAGGGCCTTTGCACTTGTTCTTCCCTCTGTCACGAAACTCCTGCCCACACAGTCACATGATTCCCTCACTTTCCTTGGGTCTCTGTTCTCATTAACTAACCAGAGAGGCTTTCTGGGATCTGCCTAAAAAATGGTCACCCCATTCCCCATCTCTCTTGCGTGACAGATGGAGAACTCTTCATGCTCCAGCTCTCTCCATGGCCCTGCTTTCTCCCTCACTCTGTCGCATTTTTCTTGGGAGCACTTGTCCTCACCTGTCATTGTCATTGTATACTTTTATTTGTTTTCTACGTCCTGCCACTGAAATACAAGTTACATGGGAATAGCAACTTTTGTTTGGGTATTATATTCCCCAATACCTGCATCAATAAATATATTACAAATGAACCCGGGCCTGACATAGACTACATGTGCAATAACAAGCCAATGAATAAAAGGAAGAGAGATGTCCTTTTCTGAGCTCAGGATAGATATCTCTGAAACTATAAATGGAATGTGCCTACTGAATCCCAGATACTCAGTCTCTTTATTGAATTTTTTTTCCAGTAAATTAAATTGGTCCCCCATAGATATAGTGGTAGCTATGAAGAAAGGCCTCTTAGAAAGCCAGCATCTAGCCTCACAGGGAAAGGCATCATTATGAACAGCGAGACAGTCCACTGGGAAGCTCTGCGGGTCAAGCCAATGCACAACAAAGTGAGACGAACTTAATCTTACGTTTTCTGACCTGGTGCCTTAAGAGGACATCACGTGGTCTAAGCTCTTTGGAAATACCGTTGAAATAGCCAGAGATCTCACATTAACTAGATGGCTACTGTTGTTGAAATCCATCCCGGATCCTATTTGGTTTTTACAATGCCAAGAACATCTACGATTCCTGTTTGCCATTAGTGTTTGAATGTATGCTGAGAAATCTAGTCTATCCATTTAAAAAGTGTTTTCCAAAAACAAAATACGGAGAATGGTAATTTTGCTCACTCAAGTAATTATTTTAGACCCGGAAGAGCCCTTGAAATCATCCAGACAAGTGTTTGTTGTGTTGTGCTTTTCTGGGCCAGCTGGACTTTTCCCCAAAAGAAATCTGGAAGCAGATGGAATGGAGCCTCCTGTGACATGCAACAATGAGCCAGAAACCAGTCCCCTAACCCTCCTGCCCCTTACGAGTCCTCAGGGGAGCCCAGGGCGCCCTTCAGAGCTCAGTTAGAAACCACTGAGCCCGTTCGGCCTCATTGCTTCACACACAAGGAAACGAAGCGCGTGGAGACCAGTAATCAGCCCAAGGTGAAGTCACCTCTGACAGGAGCCACGTTTTCCCATTGGCTCCTCCCACAGCCATATAAAACATCATTTACGGCACCACATCCGCTCTTACAGATCAGTGAACGCTGCTTTCTCAAGGAGGCTTTTTCTGACACCCCAGACTAACTGAAATGTCCTGCGTGTCTCTTTAATACCATGACCTTCTCTCTCAAATTCTCAGAGATTTAATAGTGTTTTCAATGCACATCTGTGCTCCTAGGTATAAACCCTACGGCGACAGGGACAGTGTCTCACCCTCCTCACTGCGTCCCCAGAACCCAGACCTTTGCCTGGAAACCGAACAACCATAAGCACCTTGAGGGGAAGGCCATGTTGTCTTTGTATCCTGTCGCCTGGCTCTGTGCTTAGCTCAGAGTAGCAGCCCAATAACTGTCTTTGAGTTGAATCCAATTGTGGAAATAAAACTACCTGAGAGTCAGGAAAAGCCCCCCTGACCTTCATTCAGGTTTTTCTAGGGTTGGGTGGTCTTGAGCAATTGTCCTACCTAGTTTGTCCTTACTTTGGTCTAAAATAAAAGTTGGATTTGGGAGTCTTAGAAAACCCTCCCAGCGGGACATTACTGTGATGCTATTTTCTTCTGCTCAGAAATGTCCACTGAAGGTGTGTGTCAGGAATTTGAAATAATGAGATAACTATAGAGATATATAAAAATGTTAATTCTCATCAAGAGTTAGTGGTTAAGAGGGGGACCTTGGGAGTCATACCGCATGCAATGAAGTCTTCGTTCTACCATTTACGGGGTGACTGGAGAGTAACTTCCCCATACCTCACTCTTCACTTCCAGAACAAAGGCCAGGATCGAATGAGATCACATAACTAGTATAATTAGGTCCTGGGTACCCAATAAGATCTCAACAAACCTTAATTGACATTATCATCAAGATTATTCAAATGGGAATGATTTCCATTCAAACATATGTAAAACTAGCTTGATGACATTTTCCATAAACTCACTGCTCTCCCTCTTATGTTTCAGGAGACAGACCCACAAAAGGAAACAAGGTAAGAGAAATCATTAAAATGTGTTTGGTACCCACTCTTTATTTTAGAAGCATGGGGATGTGGACCATGTAAAGACTTGGATATCACTTGAAAAATATAACCCAGGCGTTTGGTTGGAATTTGTCATTTCTATTTGTAAACCCCAAAATTGTTAAGCATTACTTCTGCTCAGAGAATAATAAATTTAATTTCTGATTCTCTTTCCTTCTGCAGACTCCTTTACCACCTCCTCGGTAAGACACCTAAAATAGAAATTGTATTTTGCTACGCACTTAAATGATTAGTTCCAGAATTTGAAAAGCTCCAGAATTTAAAAAAGAAAAACACGAACAGTTGATAGTTGAGAAACTAAGATGAGCTTGCCAGTGAACAAGGTCGAACAAGTCAGCCACTCCACGTACCTTCACTCATCAGTCCGTGATGTGCACCTTGCTCCCCATCCTTTCCCCGTTTCTTCCCTCCGTTTAGTACAGAAAGCCCCCAGACGGTACCGGCCCTAGGAAACGCCTTCAGGAACTTACAAGGTATAGGCCTATATTTATATATGCACACAGATTTTTCTATCAAGTATATGTAGAAATATTACTATTATTCTATTACACATACACATGAGAGTCACAGCCTTGACTTCTCAGGTTCTTGGTGAGGCACTCTGCTGTCCCTCTCGGGGCCCCAAGAGGACCTCCATCACAGCGCGAACCACCCTTGCTGGTAACGTCTCATGGCTTCTCTCTCTGCCACTCTGGAGGGAAGTGTCTAGCGCATGGACTGTGTCTTTGCTCTCTGCATCTCCAGCCTCCATCAATAGTGCCCGATATGCTTTGTAAATGAGTGAATGTGAGAATAAATGGGTGAGTGAGACATTCATTGACTCTCAAACATGTTCCTAATTCTTTGGGGGCATTTAAAGAGCTCACATCTTCCAGTCTTCCTCAATCTCAGATAGGTGGCATATTGAGAAATCTATGATGCCCTGCAGAAAATGACATCCCACCCTTTGGAAAACAGAACCAGACCAAAGGGCACGTTGCAGGGAGGGAGCTTTAGGCTCAGCAGGAGAATGACTACAGTATTCGGATAATCGCAGCTACCTGAAATGGATCAGACTGCCCTGTCAAGGAGCCAGCACCCCAAAATGGACTTCCCACCCAAAGCTGGGGACACAGAGGACAGGGCTGGTTGAGGAGCCACCTGCACAGCGAACCTTCTCAGACTCTCACTGTGACTCTTCCCACAGGCCACCTGTCACTCTTCCAAAGAAGTACCAGCCCTTGCCCCCCCAGCCGGAGAGCCGCCGGTCACCCCTTCCTCAGAGGATCAGCTTCCCCGACGTCCAGAAAGGGCCCAGGTGACAGGTTTGGTGTTGTTGCTGGTGAGATGCCCAGGGAGGTTGGTGGGCTCGGGAGGGTGAGGAGGACAACCAGCCATCTCGGGAAACAGTCTTCCTACTGTGCTGGGAAGAGCCAATGATGCATGGAGGGAAAAGACTCTTAGAAAACTGCACTTTGATTCTTTAACAGAAAATATACCTTCTTGGGGCGCCTGGGTGGCTCAGTCATTAAGCGTCTGCCTTCAGCTCAGGTCGTGATCCCAGGGTCCTGGGACGGGGTCCCACTTTGGGCTCCCTGCTCAGCGGGAAGCCTGCTTCTCCCTCGGCCTCTGCCTGCCGCTCCCCCTGCTTGTGCTCGCTCTCTCTGACAAATAAATAAAACCGTTTAAAAAAAAAGAAAGAAAGAAAAAATTACACCTTCTCTGTAATAAAATTGAAACAAAGGCTCACTTGAGACCTGAATTGTTACAGAAGGAAATGTTAAGTGCCAGAAAGGAATCAGGACTTTTTATGTAAAAACTGAAAGGGGGTTCAGGCTATTTGTGGACCAATACTGCCCCCCGGCTTCTCACCACCCCGGCTGTGGGAATACAACCGCGTGTGAAAACCCATTTGTCAAAAACGTTATTGCCATTTTGACAAATAATTAAAAAGCCAACTCTATGTCATTAAGCTGACGACAAAGTCCCATTCCCAAACGTGTGGGTCATCTGGCAACCAACAACAATCACAAAATGTAACAAATGCGAATAGGTGCTTTTTTCCCCCCAAGAGAGTTTGAATTTCCAGAATTTCCTCATTTTAGAAGTCAGAACACAGATTAACATTTCTCTCTTGTTCCTGCATGGAATGAATGACGCTTTCTTATGGAAAGCTTGAATAAGCAGGTTGGAGCACCAGGCATTAGTTAGTCAGCATTTTTCATAGATAAATTCAAAATATCAGGCACATTTTGAGCTTCTATGGAAAACCCAGTCATCACTGGTTCTGCTGGGGAACGCTGAAGAGCCTAAAAGGCCATTTCCCCCTTATTTTTCTGGTGAATGTCTCTTCATCTGCTCATCCTTGGCAGCCCCGCGCAAACATACCTCTGACAGGCAGAACCCCCTCCTCTCGCCGGCGCCATTTCTCCTCGTCTGCCGGCTTCTCCACTGGCCTTGCAGTGTGGGGAGGGAAGCAAGCTCTCAGGTGTCGATTCCAACTGCCCCAATTGAAATTTAGGTGCTCCTTCTTATGAACTGGGAGATTGGGTTGGAGGTGCCTCTGCCCTCGGAGAAATTAGCAGTGTCCAGAGACACATTTGCTGTGATGAGCTGGGTGGTGGGAATTCTCCTGGCATCTGGTGGGTGAAGGCCAGGGATGCCGCTAAACACCCTGCAGTGTACGGGACCACCCTGTGACAAAGAATAATGAGCCCTCAAAGGTCAATAGTGCAGAGCTTGAGAAAGTGCTTTAGAGCAAATGACTAAACTTCACCCAGCCCTCATCCTTCTGGGCGGTAAAGTGAGGATAACAGTAATGCCTACCACCTACCTCATGGGCTAATGTGAGAATTACACAAGATAAATCATGCCAAGCGCTCCACACTTCCTGCCCAGCACATAGTTGTGACCTTGCGCCGTTTCCTGTTGGCACCCTTGCCCATCCCTCACCCCGTACAATTATTCGGATACAGTTCTGTCTGTTCCACCCCAAAAGGGGGGACTGACTCATTTCAGTGTGCGTAGTTCCTAGCGCAATGTCTGCCTGGCACATAGTACACCTTCGATAAATCTGTATTTCCTTCTGCCGTTTCCAGAGGGTCCTAGCCAGACTGGGAGTCACCAAGTTTACTCAGTTTTGATTTCTAGTTTCAAATCAAGAGAAACAGGGAGGGGACAACAGCCAACAATTGACCATGAAACCCATAAAGTGATGTCATCAGAATTGGAAACGTAAAATGTATCATCCCTGACACTACTGACCAAATAGTCTAATATGTTCAGAACTGGTCAAAACTCAGAGAAGTAAGGAGGTAGAACATAGGATGAATAAAATATCACAGCTGATGAGGTTGTTCAGTGTGGAGAAAAAGAGAGGATCTTCTCTTCCTTCTGTTTCTTCATGCTGGAAAGCACAGGTGTTGGGACCCAGCAGAACTGGGTTTGGATCCCAGCTGAGTCACTTCTGGCTACATCATCTCATAAAGCTCTCAAACGGTTCTGAGTTTCCGTGTTTGTGAAGACAGCAGAAAGGTCCCCATGTGACAGAGTGGTAAGGATTTCTCTAGAGTGCCTAGGAGAATATCTGTCACGGCACAGAAAAGAAAGAAAAACACCTGAACATCATCTCCCATCTGTACCCAAAAGAATTAGGCACCCATAACCCCATTTTTCTCTTGAAATACAGGCTATATATTCTAGTGCAATGTTTCTCATTCTGGCTTTACATTAAAATAATTAGGAAAGCTTTTTTAAAAGTATTATTCCCCAGTATGTGCTTTAATCACTCTGAGAGGTAAGAACCCATCATGTTTTTTAAAGCTCCGCTGAGTGAATCTGACGTGCAGGCAGAGCTAAGGACCCAGAGGGAACCAGGTTCCAAGAATCTGTCAGTAAAGCTTTGATGGTCTTTAGGCCGTTCCTACATATGCTCCAGCTTCCAGTGTCTAAAATAATACTCCCTTGATCTGCAAATGAGTTCCTCTGCAATCTGGATCACTCCAGCCTATCGTGCAGCCAACACCATGGTGTTGGAATCCTTACATGTTTGCATTTTGCATCCTTTTGGGTTTCTGCAGCCATAGTTAAATTTGTTTAATCACTTTTAGAAGTGACGAGAACCTGGCTGGGTGTCTTCACCATCAACCCCTCCAGAGTGTCATGACATCCCATCTTACTGTATGCTTCCAGCAGCCCTCTAAAGTATGGTTTTCGAAGGCTCAGCAGCTGGTTCGTAGTAGGTGCCTGGTAAAAATCACTTCCCTACCCACTGGGCACATAGGGTCACTAAGATTCACAGAGGTTAGGTGACTTGGTCAAAGCTATAGGGCTGGCGTAGGACTGTTGAAAGGGTCAAAAACCTGTGTGAGACACCAGGAAGGTCACCATGAATAAGAAAGAGTTTTGCTGTAGGAGGAGAGCTTCCAAATTCATTTTGAGTTGGGCACCGTATTGGTAGTCAGATGGCCATTACTGATGACCCACATGTGGCCTGTCCACAACCACAGGAGGCTGTGGCTAGGTTCACTTTCTCTGAAAACAGAAGGGACTTTGGAGAGCTGAGCTGCTTCAGCCCATGCAGGAAGGCTAGTGCCCACTCCCCTCCTACCAGCTGCTCCGTGGGCGCTTGGGGATGGACGGCGCTCCATCTGGGAGGCTGTGATTCACATGGGGTAATCCACGGCGGCCACTGAAGGCAGCCGACAGCTGCAGCCCTTTACAACGGGCTCTGCTCTCCCGATGGTGAATGCGGCTCTGCGCATTGCTGCAGCCATTTGTCTCCACCTGCTCAGCCAGTCTGTTTGAAAGCTAGGTCTTGGCTTCACAAAACCATTGCTGAATCGAAGCACTTCAGTTCATGAACATACCACTTAAATCCTTCACTGACGACTGAAAGCTAGAAGAGAACTTTGAAGTCAGGGGAATGTTCGCTGGGCATTCTCAACCATTGATGTACCGTTGTTACGATTTTTATCATATCCGTGTACTTAATATTTTTGGCTCAGCTCATTTTTTAAAGTAAGGAAATGTACTTAAAAGGGGAACATCATTAGCATAACTACAACACAGACAGTTTCAGACCCAAACTTTGAGCCAGTGGCATTTCCTCTCTCTTAAAAGGGAAGACAATTAAAATGCAAGAGCAATATTTGGATAAAGTCATCACCACATGGAGACTCTCTCTTTGACATAATTAGAAAGAGATGAAAAAGGGAATAACTCCTTTGTATTTTCAATACCATGGCATATGCACCAAATAAAAGCATCCTGAGTAATCATCAGAGGAAACGACATCTGCTGAGCTCTGATTAAATACAATGGGTCCACTCTGGGGTCTTTCGGATGCTTTACCTCATGTAGTCCCACAACCACATTGTGCAGAGAGCAAGATCACAATCTCCAGTTTACTGAGAGGGACACAGAAATGCAGAGAGGTCACGAGCCACGACGTCTCCCTGCAGCTTCAGCAAACTCCAACCCCATGCTTCAGGGTTAAGCCAAAATGTAATTTACAGAAGGTACCTGCTATTTAAACAACAAAACTATGGTTTTTCCCTTTGCAACCAGCAAAGCCAGCACCACGTCACTTCAAGCAATCTCAGGGACAAAAATGTACATTCTGATGATTTGGAAAGTGAAAACAAAAAAAACCGGTGGAGATATTGAGAAACCAGAGTCCTTGAAGAGAGGAAGCATGGATTACCAAGAAGATACGCAAATGAGCATGGGAACAGGAACTTACGGGAAATACTGATTTTAGAGTGAATTTAATTATTACAGTTTTGCAGGATGTTGCCATTGGGGGAAACTGGGTGAGGTGCACACAGGATCTCTCTGTATACCTTCTTACACGAGCAGGAGACCTACAATTATCTCAGGACGAAAGTTCCATTTAAAAGAAAGCGTGACTGTGAAGGCGTTCTGCAGATGGAAGGTGTTATTTTCTTCCAAATAGCTTTCACGTATATTATTTCACGAGCACCTTAATCAACCCTCTCATTTCTGTGTGGGCTTACCCATTTTACAGGTGGGAAAACCAAGCTTCAGAGAAGGGACTTCACTTCCAGAGGATGAGGGAGCTCACAGATGACAGAGCAAGGATTCAAACCCGGTTTATTTAAAACTAAGCGAAATCCAAGGGAGGCTCAAGAAAGGCTATTTTTACAAGTAAAATGGATTATCCTCAAATACACACTGAGCACCTATTTTGCACAGGAAAGGATGTCAGGAAGCTTATTTGTGCCATGTGGGCAGTGACCATGGTTTATTGGCCATCTCTGAAACAGAACATGGGACAACTTACACGAGATGAAAGAGATGGTGTGGTTCTGGGGGGGGGGGGGCAGGCAGTTCCCCACCCCGCTCTGCCATTTTGTGACTGTGCAGGTCTCCCCCCAACCACCCCCAACCACCCCCCAAGCCCGATGCCTTCATTTTATAGATAAAGGGAGCAACTAACTTGGGGAGTCTTGTCAACATAGGCATTTCCAGGCCCAGAGACATTGCCATGCACGGAAAACACTCCTACAATTACTTGGGTTCTCACTTAAAAATCCAGTTTTTAATGTTACCACTTCCAAAGCCTAGCTTTCCGGAAGCCTCACATTTCCATCGATCAAGTATATTACTTATTTACAAATCAAGCAATTTTATCTAAAAAGAAGGACACTCTGTCACACTAGGTAGGTTAAAGAATCTTAGACAATAAGACTTATTTACAAACTCAGTTAAACCTCCTTAAACATTTGAAATACCTGTATACATCTAACTTTAAACCCTAACGAGCAAAACTTCATAAATCTTTATAAATCTAATAAGGTAAATATATAAATCTAGAAAAATTCAAGTTCTCTCAGTTTGAAATCTTTATAAACGGAGTCAAACATAGCTTGACTCTTGTAACTTAAAGTCACGATCAATTGCACATTTTAAATTGAAGCCACATGGCAATCAGTCAGTAGTCCTAAAATGCCAGAGTCTCTTAAACATTAAAAACAGAATTTAGCCTCAATTTAACCCAAATAATTAATACTATGGGGTTCAACTTTATTACTTCTGATCATATCTCATTATCTTCCCACTTGCCCCATTAAGAGTGGGAGGCAGGGGGGCAGACGTACCATCTCTGATGGGCTGATGAGCTGGTTACAAAATACAGCCCTCAGTCCATTTCCCTACTACTTGGTGGTCTAAGAGCAGGATGCAGCATCTGAGCGCTGTGTGCTCCTGGGCTCATCTCCATCACCCTAGATCAACAGTCACCTTCTGAGGCTGGTGTTGCTGTCTCAACCTCCCCACATTCCCAAGGACCAGTCTCTCTCCGGTAGACCCAGGCAGACAGAATGTGCCTTCATCACTCTTCATCTGACTTTGACCACATCCCAACAGCAGTGCCCACTGAGCGCCCCACATTGTCATCCTTATCGCTAGCAATCCTCACAGTAACCCCCCAAGATGAATGCTCTTGTGGCCATTTCACAGGTGAGAAAGACGAGGTTCAGAGGGGCAAAGTGATTGAATTGACAGTATCCACGAAAGGCTTGCTGGCTCTTCTGAGACCTGCCCAGGGCGCACATCAGCACACTGTGTGTTGAGTTCTTACCCCATCATTCATTCCATGGTCTGTCTCAGTCTCCCTTCATGGAAGCATCCTTCCTCTGACACACGGCTTCCTGGGATCCCGCCGTACCCTACAACTTCACACGTGAGACTCTTTATGCTTCCTCAAAGCAAAACACGAAGAACTTTGCAATCAAGCTAATAATAGCAGGTCTGACTGTGCTAATGAAACCCAACAGGGAAAACCAAATGTCAGGAGAAATGAAGACGTTATTGAAATTCTCCGAAAATGAGAAGCTGGTTTATTCATGTCCTTTCTGTCACCACCTTTCATATTGCCTCGTAACTTCTTCTGTTGCTTAGAAAATTATGAGAAAAATAACCTGGCTTTTGCTTTATAGTGCAGTGATGAAAATCACACTGGACCATGGCTGTTAATTTGGCAATGAAAATGCAGTCAAAGGTTTTTAAGGGCTCAGAGTGATTTTATCTTGATCATTATGAACTGTATTTTATGTAACACCGTATTTATTTTCCTTACAGGCAGATAAGCTTAAAGGACTTAAGTGAGGTAAGTGGAAATTTTGTCCTCAGAAACAAAGAAGGGATTTCTGTGCATTAGCGTCTGTGATGGGCAAGACACTATTTGATTCAGAGACTTTATCACACTTAATTTTCATAATAGCTATGCTCAACTGTATTATTATCTCTACTTTAAAGATGAGAAAACTAAAGCAAAACATGTCAAGATCCAGATCTTAGACCAAGGTCTTATTTTGCCACCTGAATATACTCAGGAGTTCACAGGTCCAATGAAGAGCATCCCAGTTTCCATGGAAGACATAAAGCCTCCACCAATGGCGTCCAGCCTTCAGCTTTACAGAAATAGGATGTTGGAAATTGTACTATACCTTGACATTTGGTCTTCACAAGAAAGACAAGCTGGCTCAGTACAAAAAATTTGAGATACAGACCCACCAGACCTGGGTTTGAATATACACACAACCCCACCCCTCTTTCTGTTTTCTTGGCCATAAAATAGAGATAGATATACTTCTTTGCAAAGTTGTTGTGAAAAAGTTAAAGTAAGTTAAAGCAGGTGCATAATGACCAGCTGAGCAGTAGAAGCTCAATAAACAGCATGAAAGTCAAGTATCATGGAGCTGCCTTAGAGCCCCTCCACACTCAGCTCCCTAACCCCCAATGAGCAAGTTCCCTAAGAAGTGGTGGGTCCACTGTGACTGATGAAAAGTCACTGTCCAACAACCAGAGTGGCCTCACCTCATTCCCACTGGCTTCCTAAGGGACTTGGTTCTTGTCTTAGTATTTCAACTATGCTCTTATATCTAGATGGCAGGGGTTAATCTATTTTCTTTCTTTCTTTTGTTCTGTCTGTCTGGCCTTTCTTATTTGGCTTTACGAGAATGCCAAAATCAAAAGTCACACTTCTCGTCACTCAGCAAGACACTTACTACCTCTCATCCATCAGATAATCATGGCAAGGAGGACAGCACATAACTGCTGAATGAGAAAGTGAGCCCTGGTTCCAATCAGGACCTCACCTGGCTCTCCCTCTTCTGGGAGTTGTTGGATGATGTGTAGTCCACAACTCATGGGTCAGCCTGCAAGGACAATAGGCCTTCCAATCAGTAAGGAGCAAGAAGGAAGTAGCAAGGTCAGCCTCAGACAGCGGGGGTCATGCAGGACAGTTTGTTTTCTTTGTGACTTTGGCTGGCATTCTAGAAGTAGATATCATCTAAAGAACAACACCGCCCACTGGAAAAACACATTCTTCCTCCTTATCTTTGGCCAAGACACTTCCCCGTTGTTTGTCTGGGCCCAGAGTCAAGGCCATTTCTCCACCACAAAAGGCCATCTCATAGGGCAAATACTATGCTTGGGTGTGAAGTGCTCACTCACATTATATCTTGGGAACCAGAACCCATTCCCAGCAGCAATGGTGTGCTGCCCACCCCAACTCAACTTCACACAGAACATTAGAGTTGTCAGAGACTCATTGTCTCATTTAATTCTCACAAAACCCTAAGAGAAAAAGAAGCCTCAGGGGGGTAGAAGACTTTCCAGAGCCCCCACAGTTGGCAGAACACAGGGCCAGCCCCTGAAAATCCAGGTCCACTCCCCACACTGTGACTCTCTGCCTCAGGAAACACAGAGACACCTCCGAGCTAAAGTAGCTTGATAGAAAAAAAAAAAGGAGGAGAAGGAGGAGGAGCAAAGAAGGAAAGAAGGAGGCATTACTATTTAACTTGAATGTTTATTTTCTAACAACAACAAAAAAGTAAAGTAGATAAACTGAAGAGATTTTACCCCACTTTTCTAATTGCATTCCATTTTAAATTCAGAGCCCTTAAGCACGAAGTGGGCTGGATCTCAATTAAACAAAACACCTGCTCTCCCAGAGAGATGGCTTCTTAGCCCTATTTCCAGCTCTGCTCCCCCAACTCCTTGAACAAGCCTGAGATTGTCTTCGACAAGGCTGTCTCCACAAGAGCCTCTGACTGGGCACTTTGAACTGCCAGGTCCAAAGTCCCGGGCAAGACTCAGTGGGAGACTTTCAAACCACTCATTAGGATGGATTCATTACCCTTTTTTTTTTTTTTAATATTTTATTTATTTGACAGAGAGAGACACAGCGAGAGAGGGAACACAAGCAGGGGGAGTGGGAGAGGGAGAAGCAGGCTTCCCGCAGAGCAGGGAGCCCGATGCGGGGCTCGATCCCAGGACCCTGGGATCATGACCTGAGCTGAAGGCAGAGGCTTAATGACTGAGCCACCCAGGAGCCCCGGATTCATTACCCTTTTTACTTAGCCTATAGATTTGCCTGATTTGCTGTCCATGATGAAATGTATGGCCTCTTTCCCAGAACCCAACTCTTTGACACCGAGGTTTTCAAACCAAAGGGGCTTGCCTGTTGGCTAGCTTCAGACAAGAGGTTCAATGCCTCTCTGAGCGATTTGTTGCTAAAGGTTTCTTGTCTGTGGAGCCAAGGTGAGTCAGGAGACCTGGGCTCCAGGGGTCAATACACTCCCCCCCCAACACACACACACCCCTGCCTATAAAAAACATCGTAAGTCCAGTTTGTAGCCGGAACTTTTCATGTAACATTGAGACATACTTGTAGTATACTCCTATTTCATACTCTGCATAAATACTTGCAATGCATTTATAATATTCCAATAAGTCAGTATAGCACCAAAATTTACTTAACTCTTCTCACTTAGATGGGCATGTAGATTGTTTCCAGGGTTTGACACCATAAGTAATGATGTACTGGACGCCTTTGTGCATGGAACTGGGTCCAGATTTCAGGTGCTTTCTTAGGAAAAAAAGTCTCATCGATGGAATTATTGGGACGAGGATAGGAGCAATCCTAAGGTTCTTGACAGCTATGGTTCAACTGTTTCCAGAAGAGTCAAAGTAATTTATAGCCCCATCAGCAGACTGTATATTTGCCTGCTGCCTCACACAGAGAGTAGAACATTTTGATTTTGCTTAGTCTTTTGGAGAATTATTTGTGGGTTTTAAAAAATCTATACTAACAAATATGTTGTCCAAATTCTACTAACCAATTGCTCCAAGAAAAACATGGTTTAATGTAAAATTCTCTATCACCAAGATTCACTCAACGTTATGTTTTTGTTGTTGTTAATTCAATGCAGGTCCTTGGAACAGAGAGAGGTAAGCTGTTTACATTTGTTTTCATACACTGATACTATTAGGTTAAGTTCCACTTCCAGATTTATAGCATTAGTCATTTTTACAAAGGATTGTTTCAGGGCCTGGCATATAGGAGCACCTGCGTGTGTGCATGATGATGTGATCCAGGTGGGCCTGGGGCCTCCTAGTCTACTCAAGAGCCCTCTGGTTGAAACAAAGTGATTAAAATTGAGGCTCAGGTGGAGGTCTTTCTTCCGCCATAGGCAATGACAAGAAGGAGGCATGCTGTCAGCCCCTGCCACTTTAGAAAGATGTGCTTGGCCCACTGCTCCAGGGAAGCTCTTGGTCTTTCTGGCTTTGATGGTACCCATGCACACACACATACACCCTCATGTGATCGTGCACACACTCATATGCATGTATGCACATTGTTGGTAGATGCTAAGCAGCAGCAAGTTCATGCCCACCTTTGAAATACCATTCACCTGATTCACTTATGATGACGAGTTATGTCAAAGTCCAAGGATCTGAGCCATGACCCAGAGACTTAACACAGGCCGCATAGTCCCACAAAGCAACATCGGTTAGGTTTTCAGAGGCTGCCACCAACTCAGTTTGGTTTTGGCCACGTTGTGTTGCCTCTGTGGGTCTCAAGTCTGCTCTTCTTTATACGGAGGGAGTTAGGCTTGAGTGGGCCTAACCAGGGTTTGTAGATTCTCAAGGGTCCCTTATGGAGAAGTGGGGGTCAGTTGGCAATTCTAAATAACTTTAAAACCTAAAGTAAACTGTGCCCTTTTCCACACTGAAACTCAACATCCTCACTAAAATTTTAGTTCAGATGTTGTTGTCTTGGACTTCTGGGATTATCAGTGCAATGATGTCATGTTGCTCAGCGCATGAGGGGCAGAGGCTCTGGGTGGTTGCTGATGACATCAAATGATTTTACGGGATGGGTGACTAGTGGACCAGGCATTGACCCCAATCACATTGCAAGTAATCACAGCCCTTTAATCAGAGGTGTCCAGTCTGTGACCCACCTTGGACAGAGAAAGAGCACAGAGCAACAACCAGAATTAAGACATGTCAATGTCGATTCGCTTCCTTAACTTTACTTCTAAGGACGGCAACTGGGAGAGTGTTTTATGGCATTTCATATCATAGTATGATTACATCCCTTGGTGATTTGGATGGCAGATTATTCATGATGAAAAGGAAATAAACAGTGGTCACATCCATGGCATATGTAATTACTAAATAACTCCAGTTCATATGGTTGGCAGATCTTTTCAAAACTTAAAGATCAAAGGGGGAAAATTGAGAAAATGTATGCCTGCTGGTAAGTAGGTAGGCACGGCTGGTCTACATCAGAATCCTGGGAGCTCTCCAGCCCTGTCGCAGAAGAGATGCGAGACTTCAGGAGCGCATGGGCCAGCACTGGGCAACCCCCTGCCCAGAGCAGTTCTCAAGTTTCACTGTTTTATTTATGTTCCTATGTAAGTTTTCATTTGAATGCAGAATTCATCTTTGGTTCACTTCCACACCAAGCCCTTCCAATACCAAATACCTTCCGATGTGATATTCTGTATTTCAGGAAGCTCAGTGATGAATTCCAGATTCAGTATTCTTGATCCTATTGAATATTCACGATTCGAAATAGTTTTTATAGCCTCAGGGAAAAGCCGCCCACAGGAGCCAGGAGAGTTGTAGAATATGTAGGTTATGGTTTCTGCTGACCACCAACAGCCCGCTCCTACTAATCAGAGATCACTCAGATGAAATCACAGAAGTTCCATTAGGTCCCCAATCATTTTCTTTTTATAACCTGACCAAATTATGTGACTCCTCTATGCAGTTCCTCATTACCAGATGAAGCCTGAATCAGTTCACCTGTCACAAAATCAAAGCACTCCAGAGATTCCTCTTGCCATTGCCAGGTAAGGAGACAGGAATGCCTTGCGGGGCGGCAGCCTGGGGGTCAGGCCAGGTGTCATCCTGGATAATGACGCACGAAGGCTTCCTGAGAAATGGGAAGTCTTTGGTCTTTGATAATGAAGCCCAATGATGAGGCCCAAGGGAAATGTGTGAGTCACAGTTGTTAGGGAAGGTAATGGCCTTGTTCTTCCTGTAATTTACTAGTGATTGCTTGTTAGAGAAGTTTGGGAGACCTGAAGGCTTGGATATGAACTAGACAGGTTTAACTGGAAGGATGCAAACCAATCTTGGGGAAAAATTGGCTATTTCTAATTATTCTCAGTTGGTAACTTGTAAGTTACCACACACAAACTGACAGCTAATTTTGAACAAAACTTTATAGATGGTTGGAGGTTGAAAATGCCATTATCTGATTTAACACTTGCCTGATGGGGTTTATTGTGACCACTGCTGTCCCAACTGAAGATTCGAGGAAGCAGAGGCTCAGACCAGTGATTCACTGACCAAGGTCACTATAAATTAGCAGTGGCTTCCTTACAACAAAATCCAGGGCCTCCAAAATTAGTGCTTCTAAGGTCCCCATGACCCCTGGCTGGCCAGTGGCTCCAGCCTCAGTTCATGCCACTTTCCCACTGTCTCAATCCCTGTTGTCACATAATGCAGGACATTTGCACATGCTCTTCCTCTGTCTATACCACCTCCCCCCATATTTCCCTCTTTCCACCCTCTCCCTACTTGGAAAAACCCCTCTTCAGCCATCAGACCCCAGCTTAAAGCCACACTGAATTTAGGAGATAGTTTTGACCCACTCCCCAGAGGGAATAAATGAGGCCCAGAGAGGTGGAGTTCCTTACTACTGAAGTCAAGTCCAACTTCGAAGCCCAAACAGTAGCCCATGCTGCCAATAATGGCTTGATTCTGAAAATGCATGAATGCTGACTTTCCCTGGTGCCCTGCCCACAGTTAAGATGCTATCTTTTATTTATTCAGTAAGTACAGGGAATGTACCTTGTCTATGGTAGAACAGAAAAGTGGTTAGGAGACATTCACCAGAATCGGACTGCCCACCTCATCACTAGCAAACCACATCCTTGGGCAACATTGCTCGTCCTACAGTAGACGCTGAGAGCAGAGCCAGGCCTGTTGCCATTGCCCAATAAATGTCAGCTCTCACCGCCATGCCAGGCCTGCACATCAAGGGCATGATCTCCATCCCCCATTACTTCCCTTTCCCTCGCTTGCGTATTGTTGTTTAAAGTCTTTTATTATATTTTTATAATTAATTTTTATAATAATAATTTTTATTATATATTTTATAATTATATTTTTCTCTTATGGATTTCCTTATAATAATCCAGTTTTCTCACTTAGCTCGTATTTCAAGAAGGAACAAAATAATTTCTGTGCTCCTCTTGCTTGCTATGGCTCGCTCTCCTTCAACTGGTAAACAATTTCTATAGAATATTAGCCCCAACCCGCCACCTATCTATAGTGACTGTAGTTACGAGGCAAGTCTGAATTCATGGCTTCCAAAAGCAAAGAATCATGATATGTGCTCACTGAAATATGATGGGAAGAACTTGTATGGGTCAATTTGTTCCGTATCTGTTTGCCTGCCTTGAGAAAAGAGAGAAAGAACCACCCGCCTATTGCCTTACAAAACAGAAATTCTCGTAGCACAACCAGTGAAATATAAAGTGCTTTGTAAATGGGACTTAGTCCACCATGACTGATGTTGCCTTTGAGTGGAATTTTACCTACTATGGGAAATACCAACATTCTGTCAATTCTAACATTCCCTTTAGTTCGCCATTCATGACCAGGAACCACAGTGTACAAAACAGAGGTAAGAGCACCGTATGTAAGAATTATAAAACAAACAGGTAAGCCATCACACTATGACATCCCTGCGCTGTGACTTAGCTTTTGTGAGCCTCCACGCCGTTGAGCTGATGCGTGTAGGTGTAATTAGCTTGTTTTCATTCATAGATAGTATTCCATTATGTTAATATCCCAATTTTTATCCATAACTCAATATGATCACTTAGGTGGTTTCCAGGGTTTTCTTCTTATGAACATGATGATGTTACGAACAATACCGTAGAAGTCTTCCCATGTACACAACACGGTAACTTCTCTAAGAGTGAAATTTCTGGGTCGGAGTCTATGCCTCTCTTCAATTGTACTAGATGCATCCTCTAAAGCAGACATGTTATTGTCACCAACAGCTTATGAGTCCTACTCATTCCCCATTATCTCCAGTAGTTGTTCTTGACAAACTTTTAGTTTTTGCCAATCCTTTGGATGTAAAATAGATTTTTTTAAGTATGTCAAATGAAGAAAATCAAATTGACTCCTCTTACTAATTGACTGTAAAGATAAATATAGGATACCTGTCTGCAGAGATGTCTACAGCAACATATAAATATAGCGTTATATTACTATTGGTGGTGGGTTTTGATTAGTATTATTTTGTTCAAACAAATCTATCGTGTACTTTTGCATTTCTCTCTTCACTTCATATGCTATGGAGATTCTGTGTCCAGGTCTAATCCTGCAATCTCTTTCTGTTGAGCCTCAAGAGGGCTTAGAGCTGGAGGAAGCAGACCCCATGGGATACAGTGGAATGACGGAGGGTTCTACTGACCTGAGTCCCAGTGCTGCCTCCTTCCCTGCAATAGGGGTCAGCTTGAGCAAGTTCATTCTTGGATCCTCACCCTCCCTCCATCCATAAAATCCAAATAATAATATTAACTCACAGGGTTACACACACACACACACACACACACAGTCACACGATACATAGTAGGCAACTGACACATTTTAATAAATATCCTTCCTTCTCCAGAGATTCCCAACCCAACTGACCCATTAGACCTAAGAGTCTTCTGCCTCCCCTCCATCTTGTCCTTATTCCTCTTCTGCCCTACACTATCTACACCTTAGGTTGAAAAACCAATTTGGAAAGCTTATTTCCCATGATGTGTGCCGCATTGCTAGTAAGAGTTTCCCAAGACGGGCGCCTTGGTGGCTCAGTCGGTTAAGCGACTGCTTTCAGCTCAGAGCCCCAGGATCAAGTCCCACATCTGGCTCCCCGCTCAGTGGGGAGTCTGCTTCTCCTTCTGACCCTCCCCTCTCTCGTGCTCTCTCTCTCTCTCTCAAATAAATAAAATCTTTAATTAAAAAAAAGGCGTTTCCCAAGAGAGGACTTCCTTTTTTGAAGGAAGGCAGTCAAAAGGAGCTGTGATTAATGGGATGGGCTCAATCCCTAAGAATCAAATGGCAGAAACAGTAGTCCTGGAGGCCAGACTAGGTGTATGAAGATAAAAAGACTTGCAGCATCCAGGGGCGAAAGTCTAGGAGCTGAGTGAGGGTTGTGAGAATATGCTTCAGGGAAGCAGAATCCGCATAGAGAGAATTCCAAAGTTTTAATTTGAAAGACGAAACCATGCACAAGTGAAAAATGAAGAGCAATTCAAGATTGAAACAGCCGTGTTAGTGAAGTGGATGGCCTTCACAGACATGAGTCCAGCCAAGCACCCCAGGACCAGGAGTATATCATCTGTACTGAGCTCTTGCAGACTGTTCTCCGCTCGTGTCCGAGAAACAGCTGATGAAGGAAGCAGCCTAGAATGGACAGGGGAAATGTTTCCAGAGCCTTCAAACACCACTGATTCATTCCTCTTTCAGTCATCAAACATCCACAAAGTACATGGGTTGTATACAGAATCAGGCTGGGCCCTAAGAATACAGAACAGAGACAGCCCTGCCCTTCAGCTAATCAGTGCTTTCACACCTGCCTTGCTCCACCATCAGCTTACTGAGCAGGTGTTCATTCTACTAGCTGAAAATTCATTTCTGGATCACCAGGGCATGGCAGAAACTAGATACATAGAAAACCACACAATCCCAGCACTCAGTTTTCAGTCTAGCAGACTCTCTAAGGCTTACTGGTGGTCCACACCACCAGGCAATTCTCGACACCAGCTTGGCGACCTACAGTTCAACTCTATTCTGACACTACGTGAATTCATTAGATCCCACAGGTAAAGTGTTCAATCCCACAAGATTGTGCCCCACCAGCCCACGCCAGATGCCAAGCATATGTCACTTGGGCTTCTGATCAACCAGCTATAGATCCAAGGTTCCAACAAACCCCTCCCTAGATTCAATTAATTTGCCAGAGTGGCTCACAGAACTCACAGAAACATTTTTCTTGCTGGATTAGCATTTGATCGTAAAAGAATACAACTCAGCCACAGCCAGATGGAAAGGATTCATAGGGCAAGGTCCTGAACAAAGGGGCTTCTGTCCTCATGGAGTTTGGGGCCCTGTATAATGGCGTGTGGAAGCATTCTGGTTCACCAACTTAGAAGTTCTCTGAACCCCATCCTTTGGGGTTTTGGAGAGGCTTCATTACATAAGCATGATTGATGAAATCACTGGTCACTGGTGACTGATTCAACCTCCAGCCCCTCTCCTCTTCCCTAGGTCGAGGGGGTGGGACTAAAAGTTCCAACCCTCCAGGCACTTGGCTGATTTACCTGTCAAACATCCTTAGGCACTTTTGGAAAGCCACCTCATTAATATACTCAGGTGTGGTTGCAAGGAGCTTGTTATAAATATTAAAGTACCTGTATCACTCTTCTCACTTAGGAAATTCCAAAGGTTTTGGTTGTTGTTGTTGTTCTGATAAGACCATGTTTTAATTGCCTATGACAATTCCAAAGGTCTGGAGCGGCTGTCAACTGACTACAACCAATGCATGTTTCACCACATCACAGAGCCTAAGCAAATGGGTATCAGGACCAAAAAACAAATTGTTTTGATATATTGGAAGATGGTCCAGAAAGGTTTGGCTCTACCCCAAAATTATAACCTTAATCTCTAAGCTTGGGATTGTAGATGATCGATGTTCTTTTCTGTCTTAAATTTTTGTTTTCTGACGTTTTCTTTTTCTATCAGCATTTTATAAATATTCTTTAAAAGATATGGCTCTTTGGATAAAGAAGATGTGGTATATATATACAATGGAATATTATGCAGCCATTAAAAGGAATGAGATCTTGCCATTTGCAATGACGTGGATGGAACTGGAGGGTATTATGTTGAGCGAAATAAGTCAAAGAGAGAAAGACATGTATCATATGACCTCACTGATATGAGGAATTCTTAATCATAGGAAACAAACTGAGGGTTGCTGGAGTGGGGGGTGGGGTGGGAGGGATGGGGTGACTGGGTGATAGACACTGGGGAGGGTATGCGCCCTGGTAAGCGCTGTGAATTGTGCAAGACTGTTGAATCTCAGATCTGTACCTCTGAAACAAATAATGCAATATATGTTAAGGAAAAAAAAGAAGAAGAAGAAGGTAGCGGGAGGGGAAGAATGAAGCGGGGGAAATCGGAGGGGTAGACGAACCACAAGAGACGATGGACTCTGAAAAACAAACCGAGGGTTCTAGAGGGGAGGGGGGTGGGAGGATGGGTTAGCCTGGTGGTGGGTATTGAGGAGGGCACATTCTGCATGGAGAACTGGGTGTTATGCACAAACAATGAATCATGGAACACTACATCTAAAACTAATGATGTAATGTATGGGGATTAACATAAGAATAAAAAAAAGATATGGCTCTTATAAAATTAATTTTTAAATTGTGTGTAAGAGTAAATTAAAATTCACCAATAAATATCTATGGATACCTGCTTAAAATAAAATGCTTTTATATAACTTACAAAAGAAGAGTCTAAAACTGTGTTTCTCTTATAATATTAACAACATAAGCAGTGGTGTTTTTTGAGTGATCAGTACAGGTCAAACACCACACTAACAGCTTTATATACGGAAGAATTTTGAAATATTAGTAATTATTGATATCAGTATGATTCTACAACCCATGCCTTTTTTATTAGGCTGCCCTGCCTCAAATTTTATTGACCACCTACGCAGTGTCCTCCCCACAATGTTCTTCTACTTACTCTGTGTCAATCTCTTCATTAATGTGGCCCTCTGTTCTCCAAGTAGGAGAGTCCTATTTCATGGGGTTATAAAACTAAAATGCAGTTTCATGTAAAATATATATATATATATATATGTGTGTGTATATATATATTTATATATGTATATACATATAAATGTGTGTGTATATATAATATATAATATATATTTAATACTATAATATGTAATATATATATATAATTTCCAAAGATCAGCTGCCATTATTCTAGAACAAAATCAGTTAAATATTTGTAGTAGATTATATGCTCAGAATTTCATTCACTCATTAAACAAAGATCCAAAGGGCCTTCAGAGGAAAACAGCACAGCAAAGTTGCTCTGTTTGTTGTTTTGTTCTATCTAACTCATTCTCTGCATAGACTACAAATGCATATAGCTGTTCCCAAATGCTCTTTTTCAAGTCAGACTCTTGAAATATTCAAGCAAGGCACTCAGAGTTGAAATATAATAAATCAGTTGCCACAATATAATGAAAAATTCATAATCACTGAACACTATTATGCAAACTACACGAACCAAGTGATAGACAATGCTGATAATGGTTATTTTCTTTTCTCAAGTACACTCTTACAGCTTCGATCCATGTTGAAAAGATAGCGATGGCCATTTCCGTAATAAGTCTCTATGTACCGCTCCACTATAATTTAAAATAAAGTTTTTAAAGTATTTTTGGAAATACTACAAGAGCTCTTTTAGCTTTTTGGTTAGGATTTGCCTAGTATATAGTCTCCATCCTCCCATTAGTGACCACTTTGTCATTACATTTAGGTGTCATTATACTTGCACATAACTGGAACTTTTAAACTAGTCTGCACCTAATTTTTCAATGCTTAGCTTAAACTTTTGACATTTATTGTGATTACTAATATTTTAGATCAGTTTTTATATTACTCTGTGACTCTTATTTGCCCTACTTTTTTGGACTATTTCTTTTCCTGCCAGATAGTGGGTTCATCTCCTAACTCCCCTTTCTTCCTCCCCCTTGGAAGTTATACAATCCAATTCTATTCACCCATTCATGACCTTTAACATTTTAAATAAAAGCATGCTTGAATTTTAAGAATCTGAGGTTCATATCCTCTTCCCAAGCAATAGAAGAAACTCAGAATGCCCTAATTCTGATGGTATGGATTCTGCACTATTTGAAAATTGAGCTCCTTTACTTATAAAATTTGAAAATCAGAGATGTCTTTAGCATAATTCCTATTTTTAAGGTCATAAATTGGTGGGTGAAATTAACTTACTATGATGAATGTGATTTAAACTTCAAGCAAACAAACATTTTTCAACAAACGTTTTCGTACACGTAATTCCCTATAACAAACATTCTTAGGCTCCACATTAAAACCCACAATCCTTGGAACCATTAATTAGAATGTAAAATGTTTCAGGAGTACTCTGTTCTTCTTAGTAAACTTAGAGAAGAATTCAACTTTTTTATGACAAGCAGCAGAATAAAAACATAAAACCTAAATGCTACAGTAACTAGCATGTAAATATTTGCTATCAGTATTGTGTTTCAAAGCATACTGTCACAAGTATCCCACTCTTTCAAAGTTCTTACTCAGCTACTAACTAGGACTATAATTTTAGTTATATTTTTAGACTGAATTAAGACTCTATAGCTTATAATTCTGGCTTTATACTAATCACCTTTCTTCCATGTTATATTATTACTGTTCAGTATTCTACTTTGATATTGTTTTCATACTCTCAAGGCTTTATGATTTTTATACAGTTAATCCTTGCTTAAAATTACTATCATATTTACAAATATCTTTGCTTAGTATTTCTCTTAACACTTCACTCCTTCCTTGTGGCCTTGATATCATCCTTTATTAGTATTTATGAGAATGGCATGCAGTGGAAAAATGCTATTTTCATTGAATATAAAGAGAAAACACCATGTAAAAACTTGACAAGTGGTAGTATCTTAAAGTTTAGGTTCCATGTGAACACTAAACCCTTTCAATGAACTTTCTGTATTCTGTTACTTTAAGTCCATTGGTCTATCTTGTTCTTTTAAAGAATCTTCTAACCAGGCATGATTTTGTAATTTCATGCATTGGTCACTTGGAATATTATTGACAGACCTGAGCAGATCTTTCCAATGTTAACACATTTTATAATATTTTTTTAATTACATTTGCAAATAACACCACCAGTCTCATCAGAAAAGTGTGTTGTTATGTAACGGTGGTAGATAAAAATTTTTCCAAATTCTAGTTTGCACTAGAAAAACCTAATTTTATAACTGGCAACAAATACTGCCAGTTGTTTTCCATAAAGTGACAGGCTTACTTGGTTCATTTTTAATAAATATCTGCCAACTGCCCAAGTCTGAATAGCCATAATTTATCTGTTAGTCATTCTTTTAGGTTAAAAGAAGTGATACTCCATTAAAACAAAAAGTAATTCTTTCAAGTTAAAAAAGTAGGGTGTTCTGAGTTGAGAACAGGCTTGGCTTGTTTAAGAAACTGAACAGAGTTCATTATGACCAGAACAGAGTAGACGATGTGGGATGGATGGATGGATGGATGGATAGATAGATAAAATTATTCCAGGCCTTATTGACAGAAGTAAAACATTTGGATTTTCTTTCAGGTGTAAAGGAAATCATGGAAGGATTTTTACCAGGTGGAATAACAAAGTCAGAATTACATTTTGTTAAGATTACTCCAGATGCCCTAGAGAGAAAGGGGCAAAAGCTGAAGCAAGAGAACAATCCAGAGGAGATTGCTGTCCAGAATGAGAGCACAGTAGTGTAGACCAAGAAGGTTGCCCCAGACACAGGAAGGAGTGATGAGTTCCAGCTCCTTGCTGGAGGGAGGTAATCTGAAACAGTAACAAAATCATATTTATATGTGAATTTCCTTTTCCCCAGATCATAAAGAAAGCATGCAGTTTCATCCTCCTCAGAGATGTCAGTCTCCAGCCCGCTGCAGCCCTCAGGAAAATTTGCTTCACTATAAAAACACAAGCTGGAGAAAACCTTTCCCTACGAGGTCTGATGCAAAGGTAAAACAAATGCTTCTCTTCAGTGTCTCTCTGGATGAACTTAGCATCGACAGAGAGCTTTATTGAACAATGCTTAGAAGGAGATCATCATGATTGGCTTTGTTTTTTCCCCTCCTGGCTATATATTACTGGTTTTTAATATACTTCACAGTGTTTTGCTACATCTTGTATAGGTCTTTTACCAGTCTTTTACCAGTCTTTAATTTGCATATTCTCAGATTCTCCAAGTGGCATTAATTAATCAAAAAAATAGAGATATCAAGGCCTGTGTTTTATATTCACTAGCTGTTCAATAATCTTTCAGGACTAACAAGGATTTATATATTGCAATTCTTTTGTCAATAAAAGATCCACCTATCACATACTCATTTCATTTGAACAGTCCAACAGCTATTTATTGAGCACTTATTATATGCCACAAAACATGCTAGAGGATATGGTCTCTGCCCCAGAAGAGACATAGAGCAGGGAGAGATGCTAATGGATAACAGACGTACTCTTGTTTGTCCTTCATCTATTTCCTGATCTCTTTCTAAAATATTCACCATCCCTATGATCTTCTTGGATCATGTTGCACTTACATTTACTATGGGGGAGGGTGCGTGTCAAAACTTTCTTTGTAGTTTCGATGCCCTTCCCTCCATTACCTTATAACATTGCTTATTAAAGTCTTTCACTATAAGGCACAGAGGAATATGCTTCTTCTGGGTCTCCATTCCATATCCTCATATGCGTGGGGTCCTGCTGTGGAGCTTGCAAAGCGTTTTAAGTAGAGGCAGAGCATATAAGATATCTCTGGTCCAGTCCTACAATCCCTGCAGTATCCTAAAAGTCTTTTGCTGTCCTTATATTAATTTCTACCTTAATTCTAAAAGAGGTCACATACTCTTAAGTTAGACTTTGGGAAACTTTTGCACATACTTCTGTTATTGTTCCTTTTTGTGTACCTGGATTCCTTTCCCTCTGTCTTCTTCATGAGCACAGAAATCCCTGAGTTCTAACCAGGTGTCTCTCCAAAATCACGCCCCTCCCAGAGCCTGGATCCCTCACAGGTATGGGAGAAGCTTGCACTAGATCAGGAGTTCCCTGATGTCAACAATTTCAGCGCACCTTATGATCTGTGACCTACCCATGTACTATCAATAACAATGTTTACTTATTAATATTCTTTGACTCTTTTTTTTTCACTTTGTACCACTGTTCTAAAGAGAAAGCCAGCATTACATGCCATAGATAGGAAGTAACCTTAAAACTAATTGCAACAATCCACTTCTGAGCATATATGCCCCAAAGAATTGAAGGCAGGGACTCAGACAGGTATTTGTACACCCATGTTCACAGCAGCATTTCTCACAATAAGGCCAAGATGTGCAAACAATCCAAATGCTCATGCAGGGATTTTATATATATAATTTCAGTTTGGGATGATGACAAAGTGTTGGAGATGGACAGTGCTGATGGTTGCAAAACCATGAAAATGTACTCAACGCCACTGCATTATACACTTAAAATGGCTTAAATGGTAAATCTTATGTTGTGTCTATTTTACCACATTTTTAAGTTGCTTAAGCTCAAACAAAACAAGGCCATTAAACTGTAGCAAGATCCCACCATTCACTAATGGCTTTCAGCATAAGGATTACAGAAGAGATTAAAAATGCCAGAGAGTTATTAGGAACATACTAGAACAAAAATGAAACATTCCTCTTGAATTATTCAAAGGGCTAGACAGAGAACTGAAAGGGAGCTATTTCTCCCCCAAGTAATCCAGAGTTATTTAATGCTGTATCTGAGTGCCACCTAAACTCACCTGCCGGCACTCATGACCACACCTGGAGAAACACAGGACTATAAAATCTCTAAGCGTCTTCCAGTTTGAACAAGTAAATAAAGTCAGAATAGCTGAAATGCACCATGACTGAGCCCGGCCAAGCCCCTAGACTATCTGAGAGACCCTCCAGAAGCAGCAGATCACTCTGAGCTCTGAGAGCTCCCACTTCTGAGGGGGATAGGGCTCTAAGGCCCCTTTGTTTCTGGAGCCTGTTCCATGGCTTTGCAGGAAGAGAGCAGAGCTGGTCCTGTCTCTGGACCTTCCCAAGGGGTTATGGACTAGGTAGAGGAATTTATTCCAAAGGGGGTGTTAAATAAGAGATGACTTTGATCCCCAACTGGATGGAAGATAGTAGCAGAGCCAGGCGGAAGGACAGGGTGAGGTGTGAGGGGGTTTCTAGGCAGCAGGGCTAGCTCATGCCAAGCCCTGAAGCTATGCATGTCCAGAAAACAGCAAGCACATCTGGCTGGCCGGACCCACGTCCTCAGACTGCAGCCAGTGACGTTGCAGACTTAGGCTGGCGCTAGCTCATGCCTCTCCCAATGGCACTCACATATGCTTGGTGGTGTACCCATTGCTAGAAGGATCAGGTATGTGCTGGGAAGACCAGAGACTCAGATGGAGAGAACAAAGACCTGCTGTCCCATACCTAGCTCTTGCCAGTCACGTGACAGATGCTGACTCCCTGAGCCTGCACTGTCCTGACATGCCAACCTCACAGGATTATTATGGGGGTGGACTGGATAATGAATGAAGAATGGCCTTGGAGAGGTTGGACTCATGCAAGGGATTGTTTAATGTTATCATCCTTGGAATCCAGTAAAGGAATTGTAGATTCATGGTACATCTCCCTGACTGCCCTTTCTTCTGTTATGGTGGATTTTGTCATCAAAATAAATCAATTGGTATAACAGAGTATCAGGGAGAAAGCCAGACAGACCAGGGTTCGAATCCCAGTTCCACCACATGCAACTTCACGCAAGAGCTATAAAGATGCTCTTGATCTGCACCTCTTCCTCCCCTGCTGGTTTTGCAAGGACTAGGGCCACACTGGCTTCACAAACAATACACCTCCCACCTTAGCTTCAGCGGGTGCAGATTCAGAAAGCACTGGTAGATAGAAGGTTTATTACCCATTTTGAGCGTGGTGCCAAAGGGCCTTTCTCAACAGATGGGAGTGAAATTTCTGGTTACTTTCAATGACAGATGGACTCTGTCATGCCAGTTTCCTATAATCCCTAAGCTGCAGTTGCTTTTCCTGTGTCCATTTCCAGATCCAGGGATGGAATTTTTATACTGCGTATTTGCTATAAATCAAACTGTGGTGTGACCCCTAGTAGAACAAAAGCACACTTTCATTAATTAATTGATTAAAGTTAGTACTTCTTTTTGACCCTAAAATATTCATCACTTACCTGCACCGCAGGATGTTCAGCAGAATGACTGGTACATCGGAGAACACAGCCGCAAGGCAGTAGAAGAGGCATTAAGGAAGGAGAACAAGGTAAAGACTTCTAGAGGGCCCATCTCACCCTGTCTGCAGCTGTCTTACGGTTTTCTGCCCGTAGGTCCCCCGGCACTTACCTAGCAGTGTGCTTTGACGCACCAGCCTGTAACTCTCAATGCTCAGGAGGTAGTCATTAAAAGGGGGACTTGGCTGTGTCACTATGAATCATGTGACTTGCTCTTTCCAAAATATCTTTAAGGAGGGCATGTGTCGTGATGAGCACTGGGTATTATATGCAACTGATGAATTACTGAACCCTACATCTGAAACTAATGATGGTTAATTGAATTAAAAATATATCTTTAAGTTTAGGTTTCTTTATTGATTAAATGAAAACAGTAAAATCAACCCTAAGGAACTATTTTGGAGATCAGATGTGGAAGCTGAGGTCTGAAAGGAGGTCACCATGGAAGATGCCTTCCTTCTGCTTTCTTCCAAGGTCATCTCATTACTAAAGGTCTGCCCACAGTACAGGCAGGTCTTCATGTCTCCTGTCTTCAGGAAAGGTGCAGGGATCATGAATGCTGTCATAGTCAGGGTATGATAGGTTTCTGTAGTAACTACCCCAAGATCTCAGTTGCTTAGCATAGCAAAACTTTCTTGCTTGAGCTCCATGGGCTAGAAAGGTTTGGCTGCTGGTGGAGACCGCGTCTCCGTGTGTGCTCACCTCCAGTCACACACTGGCTCTTACCACATGCTCTCAAAAGTAACACTCATCTCTGCTCACACTTCATTGGCCAAAGTGATTCACATGGCCAGGCCTAACTCCCAAGGGGGTGGGGAAGGACAAACCTACCATATGACCAAAAGGAGAAAAGAAGTGAAATACTTGGGATCAGATCAAATGACTACTAGAACCACCGTAACAAATAGCAAATAGTTATTAAATAACTATTCTACTATGAGCAGAGAGCTCTACTAGGCTGTGAGAAATCTCTCAGAAGTGGTAGAAAGGTTCTCAAGACTGTTGGAGCATCAAAACCGCTCCTCAACTAACCAGTGCAATGTTTATTGTTGAATGAAGAGATACAAAAATGGATGAGTGAGTTAATTAGTAAATGGGTAGATAAATGGTAGGTCCCCAATAAATTTTAATAATATGTAGCTCTCAGAATTGATATTGTGAAATTAAATAAGATAAATTATATGTAAGTTTCTAGGGTAAATTGAATAATGCCCCCTGACAAGAAACCCACATCCTAATCCCCAGACCTTGTAAATATACCACCTTACTTGGAAAAAGGGCTTTGCATATGTGATTAAATTAAGAATCTTGACATGGGGACAGTATCTTGTATTATCTGAGTGGATTCAATGTAATCACAAGAATCCTTATAAGAGGAAGGCAGGAATGTCAGTCAGACATGGGGGCCATAAGTCAAGGACTGCTGGCGGCCTCTAGAAGCCAAAAAAAGGCAAGGAAATGCATTCTTCCCAAGGGCCTCCAGAAGGAACGCAGCCCTGTGACCCCCTGATTTTAGCCCAGTCAAACCCATATCAGAACTCAGTCTCCAGAACCACAGGAGAATAAATCTGCATTTTAGTCCACGAAGTTCATGGTGGTTTGTTCCAGCAGCAGTAGGAAATTAATACAGTTGCTAACAAAGTATCTTGAACATATTAGAAGTCAATGGAACGATCTGATTCTCTAGATGAGGAACCTGAGGCTAAATCAATGTCTAGGTCATCAAGAGGAAAAAGTGGAAAAAGTGGCAGAACATATATTCAAAATCAGGGCTCTTTTTACAAAACCACAACTGCCTCTAGTAGCCATCACAGTTCTTTACATTCCAGCGGGGAGCCGTAGGTGGCTAGCTGATGCCTTGCTGACAGGACCCTTCCTGCCCCCTCCCCAGGGAATCCCACCCGAGCTGACCTCTCCGCGTAGATGGGGGAGCACGGTACCAGCTCCAACCTTGCCTCCTACTCCTGGTTAATCAGTAGCCAATGAGCCACTGCACTCTCTGAGCCCGTTTGCTAACACAGAAATTACTCTTAGCAGACCTGCTTCGCGGAGCCGCTGTGGGGATGGTGCTAGAATTCTAGAGCAATGTATCTATCCCATAACGTCCTTCCAGCAACATTTGGGCACTCAGTCAAGGCTCCTTTTGCCACCGCTCTCTGTGCCTGTTTCTGTCTCCTCCCACAAAAGCACTGAGAAAACAGCATCTCAGTGGCATGACTTCATCTTTTCCTATTCTGTTTGTCTCAGTTTTGTCAAAACATGTTTCCAATTAAGGAAATATAATTTCATTTAAATTGTAGGATCGCCCAGATTCGTGATGACAAACTCATTGCAGAGGTTAAGATGATAAATCCAAAAATTGGTTCCGTGTCTTGGCGTCCTCTCCCTTTCTGATCTCGGGCAATGTTCTGTGCTTGAATCTTAAGGCTTCAATTACGGCTAAATGTTTCAGGTAGAACAAGTTCCAGAAAATTCCTCAATCCCACTTTATGTACTCAGAGGCTGATATATTTAAAGGGCAAGAACTTGGGCTTGACTTTCAGGTAATCTACTAACTAGCTGTGTTGCGTTAGTGGATTCACTTAAGCAATCAGACCCTACTTCCCTTACCTGTAAAATGGGGATAAAATAATTTCTCAAATTTTATGTAAACATCACATGAAATAATGTGTGTAAAATGCTTAGCATCTTTTTTTAAAGATTGTATTTATTTGAGATAGAGAGCACAAGCAGGAGGGAGGGAAGGGGGGAAGCAGACTCCCCATTCAGCAGGGAGCCTAATGAGGGGTTCGATCCCAGGACCCTGAGATCATGACCTGAGCCAAAGGCAAACGCTTAACCAAGTGAGCCACCCAGGTGCCTCTAAAATGCTTAGCGTCTTGAGAGCAAGTCTCAATAAACCTTAGCTACCAGAATTATCACGTCACTACAGTTTCTTAGTATTATTTATAAACTTAATATATTTATAGTATTATTGTATTATAACCATTATTATCTATAACTGTAAATATTAGTTATGTATAATAGTTATATAGATATATAGATATAAAATATAGTCTATATGGAGATAATTATATGTAACAATTAATTATAAATTATTATATATAATATCGATCTATAAAAAATAGTAAGTCCTGCACACATCTAATTAGATCTATTCTAATAGATCATTTATAACCATCTATACAAGAATCTATGCAATTACAGTTACAGATTTTTCAGTATTTTTCATCATATAAAAGACACAATGTAGCCACACAACCATCCTTGCAGGTGTGTTTCTATTTAGGAGAATCCAGGAGTATCGCTCCATTTCCTGGCCGTTTATGACCAGACCTCCAGCGAGCTATTCCCCAGGGTGGGCCTGATGCCTGCAGTCGGCCTCTTCACAGCCCTCAAGCCATCTGACACTGTTGAAACCCTCCATCTCCTCCCTTGGCTCCCGTCACACTGACGCTTCTGGGTTTCCTTCTTAATCCCTCTTCTGTCTCCTCCTTCTTCCCCTGCACCTGCCTTCCCCTCACCGGAGGCTATGTTAGCCCCTCCCCCCCCATGTCTGCTCATGCTGCTATCAATGACTGAAGCCCCATGTTTTTTGGGGGGACCCTAGCCCTATATTAACATCTCCCCACTCAGAGTCTCCGTGTATTATGCTAAAAGCCTCTCCTGCTAAAGCCTGCAGTGGCTCCCACTGTCTCTAGAATAACACCCGAGCACCAGGCAGAATAGGATATATGGGAACATGGGCAGGTGAAGGTAGCACCCCCAGGAGGGGAGGTGGAGGGCCACTCCCCGCAGATGAGGTTGCCTGTGTGAAACCTGAGAGCCCAGAAGCAAGACGGTGGGAAATAGTGGCTTGGCTGGAGACAGGAGGGAAACAAAACCCCAAGACAGGCTGGAGCATTTATCCACGAACATCATGCTGTCGTTGTAGGCATGACATTGAGGCCAGTGGGGGATGGTGGAAGATGTGGAAGAAGGGGGTGTCCTGATCTGACTGGTACACTCTTCGGAAATTAACGAGGGCCCTTACAAATGCTGACCCTCAAATACTCACTGAATTAAACTGCACGAAGAACTGGTGTGCCAAAGAGCAAGCCATGTGGGAACGTGGCACGCACAAGTGTCACTGCGACCCATGTCGGCAGGGTTGGGATGCTGGCATGCCTGAGAGATGACCATTCTTCCTTCTACTTCAGGACGGCACTTTCTTGGTCCGAGACTGTTCCATGAAATCCAGGGCAGAACCCTACGTGCTGGTGGTGTTTTATGGGAACAAAGTCTACAATGTGAAAATCCGTTTCCTGGAGAAGAATCAGCAGTTTGCCCTGGGGACAGGACTGAGGGGAGATGAGGTGGGTATAACCTGACAGCTTCCCTTTTCCAGACCAAAGACAACAAGGGGAGACGTTGCGGGGGCGGAGGGGAATGCTCGCCAAGTTATCTGTCATATCCCCATGACTGCTGGGGGAGGAGAAAAGAGCGCCGCCCTGGAGGTGGAGACAAATTCCCTTCCAGCCCCTTCTACAAGCATCCCTGCCCACCTCACGCTTCAGCTCATGAGCCCCAGCCAATCCTGACCATCCCGTGCACCCTCCACGCGGCTCTGCCCATTAAAGGAAAGTCATTCTGCGGGACACATCGAAGTTCTGCCTCCCAGGAGGTCTCCCCTGAAGCCCCAGTTAGTGTTAACACCACATTCCTTCCCTGCCCCCACGCCAAACTCCCACGGCAGGCATTCCTCACCACACCTGCTGGCATTAGGAACCCTTAAGTTTGTGTCTCCAAATTGAATGTGAGCTCAAGCACAGCATTCAGTGCCATGTTGAGTATGCCCATCCTCAGTACAGACCTGCTGATAGGCAGCTAGGTGAGAGAATCCATCAATTAAGGCATTCATGAACTGCATAAAGACAAAGGAGGAAGGAGACTGATTTTCACTGAATGTGCTTATGGTAGGCCTGGTCTCTCTGCATCACCTCACATGAACCCTCAATGACTCCTTCACATAACAATTGCTCCAACCTTAGATATAGGGAAACTGAGGCTCAGAAAGTTATGTAAATGGCTAGAGACACACGAGTAGAAAGTGAGAGCGTGAGGAGAAGCTACTCCTTCAACTCTTCTTGAAAGGAAAGTAGGAAGGCGGGTTGGAAGGGAAGGGTAAGCGTTAAGTTCCGCATCACCATTTACTAAGTATGTGAGCTCAGGTCAGTCACTTAACATCTCTGGGCTTTAATTTCTTCAAATGTAATGTTCTTTTCTTGTCTGGACTTCTCTAATTCAGTAATTCTCATTTAGCATCTCCAGACCTCAATGTTCTTCAGTAGAGATTACAATGAAGAACATGGCCAGGGCCGCCAAAGCGCATCGGGTACGTGCGTATGTGAGAATCCCAACAGCTGCTGCGTGGAGACTCCAACTTAAACCCAGTGTCTGACCCCGAGCACTTTCGGAGAATCACTCATGGCTGGAGAGGTGTGGTCGGCACCAGCCTTTGCGAGAGCCTGGGAAAGTCTGGGCATAAATGAGAGCATGAGTGGATACATAGATTAATACATAAATCCGCTAAATGCAGCCATACCAAGAGAGGATGATAGCAAAGCTAGAGGGAAGTAGCCAATTTTCCTTTTTGTGATGAGGATTAGTGACGTAACAAACATAACGCACTCCGAGCCAGCCTGAGACTTAGCAAGCCCATGTTAAATATGAGTTATTATATTTTCATTCTTATTCCCGAGTCACTGTAATAACGGGTACAGTTCCATCTCAGTCCCCCTCTATCCTTTCTAGCTTCTTCCAGCTCATGTTCTTAAAAAAAGCTGTATATGACTTCTAAATGCTCAGGATACACAGCAAGTGGAAATCATGCACCCTGACACACGGAGCTTCTGCGAAATGCTGTGTCATTTGCTCCCTTACCTGGACCTCAAAAAACCTCAGGGAAGGATGCATTACTGAGCCCCTTTTACCAGCAAGGACACAGCCCTAAAGAGATCACAGCTTTTCCCCCCTGCATGCCACACTTTGGTCTTCTCATAAAAGAGGAGACAGCGACTCTTACTCTGCGATGACATCCCAATAGCGTTTAATCAGATTGTCAGCCAGTTCCCCGCCTCAGGAGGGAAGCTCTAACCATCTGTGACAGCCCAGATTAGACCATCAGCTTCCAGGTGAGCTGCTCTAATTATCGTCACCAAGGACCCCTTAAGGATTCAAATGCCTATTTTAAGAAAACCCTTTCTGGATATTCCGGAGTTTTCTCCTCCCATGCTTTATCCCCCCCAAGCAAGTCTCCTTTTTCCTATTTAACACCTGCATGTTTGCTGTGCACAGGACCTATCCTGCACAGTTAACAATTACTAATTAACTTGATCGATTTCATCCTTCCTAGCAACCCTGCAGCATCGGTGTCACCAACATTTCCAACTAACAGTGACACTGAGACACAAATGTTAGGTAACAGGACCCCAGTAACATCAGGTACAGAGCAAGGCTGGGCTTCATTTTTCATTCTGCAAAAATACTCATATGGTCTCGGATAACATCGTGACCAAATGCAAATAATCACCAGCCTGCTTGAAAACCGTCCAGAATGGGGGTGAAAGAGAGTTAACACTTTCGTGAAGCTTACAATGCACCAGACACTGGGTGAGAAATTACACTTTACATCTGTATATTTTCCTGCCTTACGCGCCAGGCGCTGGTGCGCGGGTGGGACAGTGTAGCTTGCTCTCAGCTCCCTCCTGCCCCTCACCAGGCATGCGAGCACCTGCTTGGCTAGGGAAGATGCTCCCAGCTTTACAAAAGGGAGAGAGAATTTGATACAGTAAGGCTCTGCTGAGTGCAAGCCAGCACCAGCTACTTCACCTGGGGCTTAAATAAAGAAATAGCGTCTTAGTTTGACCCTGCAGGAGAAAGGTAATGAGACACAGAGTTGTCAAGGATGATTTTGATTTTGTGGGGCTTTTTGGCTGCCTTGCAAACTTGAGAATTTAACCACACATCCAACACAGAGACACCTATCAGATGAGGTGATGTAAATACAGTCATAGAGGCTCAGACACACAGAGGCAGGTGCTTAGTGAGGATGGGTTTCCACCGGAAACGATTCCCGAGAGCCTCTGCACTGAGTTTGTGCACCCAGGCACAAGTGAGGGGCAGCTACTCCAGGACATGGGGGTGGCAGGGGATGCCTGGATGAGGCCCCCGGAAGGCGAGCACGCCAACACCTCCCCAAGCACAGAAGGCGAGCAAACCCACCCACGTCTGCCAAGAATAAGCCTGGGAAGGTCCGTTTTGCTGCGTTTTTAGGTATTTGGGTCATCCTTTTAGCCACGTGGCTAGAAACTCATGTCTGAATTCAGATTTAGGAAAGACCCAGTGTCTTCATTCCCTGGGGCCTATAACAAAGCACCACAAACTCGGTGGCTTCAAACATCAGAAATGTCTTTGGCCAAGTTATTGGTCAAGCATTCATTTTATGCCTACACTATGTTAGACTTCATGCTCCATTCTGAGGACACAGAATCCCTGCCGTCCAGGGACTACCCTGCTCATCTGTGCCTATGGATGCATGCACCTAAGCAGGGGTGAGACTGGAAATACTTAGCAGCTGCTAGAACACCAGCCCTGGCACGAGAAGCACCTGCCATTAGTAACCCGCAGAGATTCACCTGCTGCCAGGCATTAACCTGCGTCCGAGTTCAGAAACCACATGTGTCAACGTTTCTGTGAAAGCTCATAGAAAGGAGCAATTTCCATCATCAGACCTTTCCTTGTCCTGCAAATGGTTATGATAAGTGACTGAAAATTATGATAAACATTTACTTGATAAACGTTAAAGACTAGTAAGCAGAGACAAAAAATAAACCCACGAGCTCACAGCTTCTCATTTCCCCTGCCCGCTTCTCTCTTTTCTTCTTTCACTCCTATGCATGCACCCAAACAGATTTCTTTACCCTTCTGGCAAGTAAGTCATTGCCTACCATTGGTATGTAGGGCAAACACAAAAGGTTTAAAGAAATTTTAAGATCTAATATTCGGATGACATTCGCTGCCCTCCTGGAAAAATCATTTAATATGAAAATAAGAGCTTCATCATAATATTTTTTAAAAGTCTCCTTAGGGTAATTATTTATCATTTGTGGGCCTATCACTAGAAGGGCATAATCAGAAATGACAGTAATGATTTATCGCTCCTGCCTCGCTTGCTTCCTACCACTTATTAAGATTACAATTTCCTGTAAAATGGCATCCACAGAGTAGGTTATTAAAACAGTTAATATTGAACCCATTATTTCAAGACCACCCTGAAGATAACAGGAATGAGAAGAGGAACCATGCATTTTCCTTCTGAAGGTGAAGATCACCAAAGAGGCTTTCCTCTGTGCCACATGGGTTAGCCAATTTTGCAGAAGAGTTCCACGTGAGAAGTTTCTTTTCATTACTTTTAGTTTTGTCAAATATCGAAAAAGAGAAAGAAAACTCTGTTCCTAGTTTATAACTGGAAATGAAATACAAAAAAAAAAAAGCCTTCCTGAAGGTGTACAATGATCATCTATAAACTTCTCCAGTGATTTCATTGCTCTTTGTTCTTGGCAAAGCCAAAAGGGATGAGGTCATGGTAATGAGACATTTATTTATTGAGCACTCATTGTATAACAAGCTGTCTTCTAAATGCTGAATATGTGTCAATTCAATTAATCCTCACAAGGGCCCTCAGAGGTGGGTCCTGATATTACTTACCATCATGTTCATAAATAGAGAAACTGAAACAGAGAGTGTGAGAAACCTGCCCGAGGTCACACAGCTAGTGAGTGGGACAGCCTAGTTCGGAACTCAGGCACTTGGTCCCCAAAAGCCCTTCACGTACGGTGGGAACGATGGGGAAGCTTGTGGACTCAGTCTTCAGGATGGGCAGGAATGGAGTGGATCCAGGGACTGGTCCATGTCAGGAGATTAGTCATTCCCTGACTCTTTCCTGGAGTCTTTCCCCCAGTGTGGTGCCTCTTTGTCTTCACACCCTCCTCCAGTGGCCTCTTTGTCTTCATACCCTCCACCATGGCGGTTACAGGTCTCTAGCTTTTCAACTCAGTGCTCCCCCAAGGAAAAGGAGTTCCCTCCCAGTAGCCACATGCAGCCCCAAGGGAAGGTCCGTGGGTAGCCTGGTGATGTTCTTGAGTTCCAAGTTAATTAATTTCAGAGCACGTTATCCCTAAATGAAATTACCTCCTTGTATAGGAAGTTATTTTCCGTCTGTCCCAACCAGAATGTAATCTGCACGAGGACAGGCACCATGACAATTCCATTCCCTGTTGGATATCCTGAAGGCCTGCAAATACGTCTGTGCTGGGACGCACTGGGCAGAGGGAGGAATCACACTAGAGCAGCATCAAAGGCTTCCCTGCCAGGGCTCCCTCCCTTCAGACTGTGTCCTCTCTCCTAGTCTGTTGGAACCCAGGGTGACAAGCCGTAGGCACTGTAGAAGGGCAAGAGCAGAGGACTCCTGTCCAGAAAAACCAGGTTGCATTCCTGGTTGTGGCCCCCTGGCTGTGTGACCTCCAAGCAGGTCAGGCCATGTCTGTGAGCTGCAGTTTCCATTGCTCTTCCATGAAGGCCATTCCCCCTGCCCTGCTCACCTCCCAGGGCTGAGGCCGAGGAGGATCAACATTGTCTTAAGGTGTGCAAGGCAAGCTGAGTGAACTCTTCCTACTCACCCTCCAGGATTTCCTTTGAGGACACATCCAAACTCAGCTCATCAGAATCACCGTCTGGACCCTTGTGTCCTCAACACCTGCCTTTGTTCATGCTTTTAGAATCCTTAAACCCTCTTGTCCCTTTATCTAGAATCACCCAGAAGGTATAGCTCATTTTGAGTCTGCATCTTCAGCAAAGCATGTCCTGATTCCCCAAACTTGAAATAATCTCACCGTCCATTCAATCGCCACGGCCCTTCATCTGTGCATATCCAGAAACATAAAAGTAAAGATCTGCTGTCACCTCATTATTTCACAAGAAACCCAGGGAAGGAAGTGACATTGGCTAAGAACTGCCAGCACCTTGTGGCCAGCTCTGTTCCTTCTGATTACCCCAGGACTCCCTGGAACACACGGGTTTCCGGGAGGGGAGCTCACTGCAGGCCTTCCCACCAATTCACTCAGTGAAGGTCGAGCCCTGACCTGCTCACTTTTGGTCTCCCCAACCACCTTACTCTCCCATGTTAACTTAATATTTTTATCACTCATCCTTCAAGAGCTGGCTTTCCACTTTCTTTTTTTAAAATCACTTTCTGACACACCTTCACAATTCAAAAAAAAAAAAAAAATGTTAAGTGAGTTAACTTCTTCCCTAAGGAAAATGAAGCATCTTATTCTGTGCTTTAACCCACTGCCACAAAAGATATTTAAATTTTCATTAACTTTCTTTTTCTGTGTTTCAGAAGTTTAATTCAGTGGAAGACATCATTGAACACTACAAGTATTTCCCCATCGTACTAATTGACGGGAAAGACAAAACCGGAATCCACAGGGAGCAATGCTACCTGACTCAGCCCCTCCCCCTTAGCAGGTGCTTCTCACCTTGGTAGTAGGGAGTTTTGTTTTCTCTGCAGTTCACTGGATCCAAGACCTCTACCCACTTTTCATTTATTTCAAAGACGATTTTTCTGTGGCTTCGAGGGATCACTTCTTTGACTTCGGAGAAAAGGAAAACATTCTATAATGGGAATTGGAAAATCGATCTCGGTTTTGAAAGTTCAAACCACAGAAGAAATATTGATAAGAAGCAAAAATAAAAGCGAGCTTTTAAAAAATATCTTCGAAAGAGAAAACCATAAACGTGGTCGCCATGCTTCCAGGTGAGAAATAAAGGTGAGGAGAAGCTTTGCTTACATGTTTGCAGCTAGCACGGCACAAATCTACGTGAGACTCCTGAATCTATGCTCTTCTTAGGACCTGGTCCTGCCTTTATTTCAGAAGTGGTAGGACCTGTGAAGGTACAACGTTTTTGAGATTCCTTATGCTGAAGACGTTGGTGAATGTAAGTTCTATCTATTTGTAATCCTGGAAACTCAACTGTAGAGAAGGAATGTAGCAGAAAAGGAGAGTGTTTGCAAATATCACCTGTAAGACAGAAATCAGAAACGCTTTTACTCCAGGGGTGAAAGGGCCACGGGCCCAGTCTCCAGCACTCTGTTTGGAGTGGCTTTAAGACAAACGGAATTAGCAGATTCGTAGTAAGGGAGTAAGCCTAAGTCTGAGTGAAAGTAACTTTTTTTTTTTAATTCCAATTATGGACTTCCCTTCAAAGGAAGAGAAGTGTCCTCAGATTAGTGCTACTTTGAAGGAACATTGCACGCCTCCTGATACTGCCCCCTCCTAAAGCTAAGAGGGTATTATTTTATTACTATTTTACAATACAAACGAGGAATAAGAGGTTCAAAGAGGTTACTGGTCTCACTCAATGTAAGAAGGGAGCCCCCATCTTTAGGCATTTTGCCTGGCTCTGTCCAAGCACACCTTCCCAGGTACATTTCCCTGTGGAATTTTACCATCAGGTTGAAAAGCTGAATTAAAGAGAGAGACACCATTTGAAAATAGATTTACCTGCACTGAAATATATAAATAAATAAACTCTTTAGTGGAGTAAGTTTAAAAAAGAGAGAGTGAGTTCTGGTTGAAATCAATCTACAAAATGACTTCAAATGTTAACAAAGCCTATTCATGAAATTTATGGAATATTTATGCAAGAGTAGCTTTAAGGCAGAAGTAAAATCAAAATAGAATTAGAAGGGAAGAGATGACTATGGGAACCTTGCTCAGGATTATCTCATCTAAAATAGCAGCCAAGGAGTGCTCTGAGAGGAGCTCTGAGAGTCTACCTACCAACCGGACAACCGTCCAGGCTCAGCTTTCCCAAGGTCCGTGGGAAATTATGCCTCTAAGTCAGGTCAGGAGCCTTTGATGAAGAAGCTCTTTGTCAGTGAGAGCTCCAGATACCCCACCTAGCCTCCCTTCCAGTGCACCTGCATGGGCCAACATAGGGACCAAGAGGCGAGCGTGTCTAAACTGCGGCTTGGCTACTAAGGGGTGTACTGCTCAGAGCTGAAGGCAGTGTGGTTGCTGGTCACTCTCAGCTGGACTTGGGCAGACCCAGGCTGGCGTGGAAAAAGACTGCAGAGGCCGCAGCTCTAGCGAAGGAAGAATCTGAGCCTCCCTCTACAAAGCTATTGGGAGATGCCTGGGACCTCTGATTCACTTGTTCGCACTATTCAACACCGTGTGCTCAAGGAATGTCTGAGTCTCCTCAAGCACTAGCGTTGTTAAAACGATGAGCATCAGCTGGTGGCTAGCATTTCTGAGGCTTGTTTTTCAAAATGTTTTATTCATAAATGCCTGATATGATGGGAAGAGGAAAAGGAGGCAGAAATCAACCATCTTAAAATAAAAAGCCCACCATGCTTATCCATAATGAAAATCTCTGTAAAGAAAGATACAATTCAAAATATTGACGGGGTTGTTTTTTAGACGATTAGGGTTTGAGGGACCATGTTAGCTGGGTCTTCTGGAACTCAGATGCCAAGACAGGAGTTAGAAGTGTAAACATTTGTTATAGGTAATGCCTGAGAAAGATAAGGGGTGAAGGGAAGCAATAAGACTAGGCAGGGAGAGCCTTCGGGCTGTGACATGGTTCCCTATGAGAGGAGAGAGAGAGAGGAGGGAGATGGGGGTAAGAAAACCATCCAGCTGAGATGCAGCTCTGGGAGAGTCCTGGCCAGCTCGCTGGTATGATCCAGAGCAAAGACTGCTCATAGAGAATAGAGTCCCATGTGAGGCAGAAATGACTAGGTCTTCGTACACACAACACCATGTAAGTCATTCCCAGAGGCCTCCCAGGGAAAACACAACCTTCAGATGCTGGGGGAGATCCAGAAGCTGCTGCAGAGTAAGGCTGTCAGATAACCCACTCATCAGCAAGTTCCTCTTTCAAGGGAGAGCCAAGTGGCCCACCACCATGCCTGCCACGGAGACTCTTGTTTTCAGTGTTGATTATAATAAGGACATACTGCTTACAAATATCACTGAAGAATAAGGATATACATATACATAACTGTACTTGATTGTACAACAATTGTACAATATATATACATATACATAATTGTACTTGATTCTCACAACAGTTCTGTAAAAAGGCAGGACAGGTCTTCTGAACCCACTGTATGATTGAGGACACTGTGTCTCCTTGGCCCAAATCTTATGGTGACATGGTCATGGCTGAACCAACGTCTGCAGACACCATTCTATTCAGTGTCTAGTTGCTTATTGGATCTGTAATTGAAAAAGTTCAGTGATTTGGGTTTGGCTTGCCCAAATTCCAAAGGGGCTTAATCCCTCTTCAACTAGTATTTCATTTTCACTGTAAAAATGTCACTTGATCCCTAGCTGCCAGAATAGTGAAATCTTAGCTTTATCTGATTATAGCATCTATGCATTCGAGACATTTCTTGTTGACTAAATAACTATCATTCTGGATCAATTTATATCTTCCTCATCTTTAATATAATACCTTGCTATGAGCACTTGCTTCTGTATGCATATGCATTCATTGCTAGGCACTCTTGAGGATGCTGGAATTACAGTGATAAATTAAGTGGGAGAAACAGACAATGAAAAAGTACCCAATAAATAAGATAATCTCTTTTATCACTGAGTGCTTGTCAGTGAGGTCAATATTAGGCATTTTGATGAAGCTTATTTGAGATGGTTTTTAAAAGCTCTGTACCAGAAAATTTTAAATGTTTCCAAATTTACCTAATGGAAAATTCCCTCACTTGGGTACCTGTGTGGGGGAGAGGATGTGGGTGCGTGGGGGTGTTTGACACAATGTAGCTGAAATCAGTTAAATTTTCTGTGCTAATGACCAGAGAGGAACCAAATTTTATCCCATTATCAAATTTAGCCCATGTGTATGTACACATAAACACATTTGTTTAAGATGGTCTGTATCATAGAAGACTAGCATATTTGTGCATCCATTTTTTGTATACTAATATTTGTTCTAACATTCACTTTCTTTTGAACATTCATGATTTATAGCTGTGCTAAAAAAATGAAATCAAATATGTAATTGAATGTCATAATATCTCTGTAACTGAGTACTAAAGAAAGGAATTCAAAATATAGTTTAATTTTTTTTTTAAGATTTTATTTATTTATTTGAGACAGAGAGAATGAGAGAGACAGAGAGCACATGAGAGGGGGGAGGGTCAGAGGGAGAAGCAGACTCCCTGCCGAGCATGGAGCCCGATGCGGGACTCGATCCCGGGACTCCAGGATCATGACCTGAGCCGAAGGCAGTCGCTTAACCAACTGAGCCACCCAGGCGCCCCCAAAATATAGTTTAATTTTGTTCATTTCATGCCCTATTAGCCTTAAAGTCCTTCTGAAATCATAGTTAGGATAAACTTATGACAAAATTTCTGGAAAAATTTTTGACATACGAGCATTAGCCCATGCTAGATTTGGGGAATAAAGATGAAAAGACCTAATCCTTGTGACTGAGGGTTAAGCGTCTGGCAAGCAAGATACACATGCAATTAAAATCATGCAACACAGAATAATAGATATGCTAATTCTCTCCCTTGTGCCACCATTGCATTGGTAGGCAGAAATGGTTGTGTGGGGAGGATGCAGTGAGGGAGACCTGCCCAGGGGAGATGGTCAAGCAAAGAGTTGAAGCATACCCCTAGAATCCAAGCTTTAGAGGTACAAATATTTTGTCAGTCTATTTCTGAACGCTCTTATCTTTGGGCTCTATTCTCAGCCATTCTTGTCACCAGTCAAGCAATGACTCCCTAGTGAATGGGTATGTGAACACAAGAGAAGTGGCATCCGTGGGAAAGGACAGATGATTAGTCAAGTGGTTCTGGGGAAACTGGCTCGCCATATGGAAAAGACATACAGTTATGTCCCTACGTCAAATCATATGCAAAAATAAATTCACCACGGATCCAATAGCTAAAAGTGAAAAGAAAACTTTAAGTTGAATCTTATGTTTTCTTCTAATAATTTCTATGATTTGGGAATAGGAAAAGAGTTCCTAAACCACATGGAAACACGAATTTTGTATTTTGTCCTTAAAGTCCTTCTGAAATCATAGTTAGGATAAACTTATGACAAAATTTCTGGAAAAATTTTTAACATATGAGCATTAGCCCATGCTAGATTTGGGGAATAAAGATGAAAAGACCTAATCCTTGTGATTGAGAGTTAAGCGTCTGGCAAGCAAGATACGCATGCAATTAAAATCATGCAACACAGAATAATGAATCTTGGATCACTACATCAAAAACTAATGATGTATTGTATGGTGACTAACATAACATAATTAAATTAAATTAAATTAAAAAAAGAAGAAAAAAGAAACACGAATTATAAAGGGAAAGAAAGACTGAAAGATTCATTACACCAAAGTTTAAAATGTTTCCAAAAGTTAGATGAAGTCCAAAGGCATTTAAACAACTTCATAGAAGTATGAGCAAAGAACATAAACAAGCAATTCACACACAAAAAGAAACCTCTTAGCCCTGCAAGGTGTCCAGCCCTGCTCTCATAACTGGACAATGATGGAACTGACATAGGATGTCAAGAGCCACTGTCATGGAATGGAGTTATCCTCAAAGACAAACGACATGGAGCCTAATGGAGCAGAGCAGGAGATGGAAACGTGGCTCCTCTGGTCCCCATCCCCACAGCTGGACAATGGACCCACATGAGGGAGAGCTTAGCGAGAATGTTTAAAGAGAGACCAGAGGCTTAAAGAGTAGGCAACCCCCATGAGAATGGCAAGTGGGCTTCCTCTCTGCCCACGGATGGAAACAAAATGGGCAAATGAAAGCTAGACCCTTCCTCCGTGCTCACCGACGGGCTTGGTGAAGCCAAAGGGAGTTAGTTACCCAGGAGCCTCCCCCAGCATGCCCGGGCTTCATGATCATCTGACAGCTACTTCCACAATAGTAGCCGGAGAAACGTTAATTAAAATAACAATTACGTAGCACTTTGCACCCAACAGATTGGTCAAAATTAAAGATTTCAGAAAATATCCAAAGCTGCTGAGGATCTAAAGAAGTAAAAATTTTCAACTACCAGCTGGAATGTGAATCAGTACAACACCATGGAAAGCAATTTAAAAATAGTAAAATATAAAATGCATGACCTACTGCAATAAGAATTCCAATTAAAACATGGCTAAATATGAACTTAACCTTGATCTCTCTGGAAACTCCAGTATAATGACAACAGAGGAATTGAAAAGTCGAGAATATGTGATAAAGGGAGTAGAAGAAGATAGGGCAGGAGAAGAGAGACATCAACAAAATTCGGGGTGAGGGAAATTAAAAGGACAAATAGTAAGTGAGTTAAAAAATAGAAAAAGCTAAAATGTAAGCCAGCTGGGAGGAAAATTCAACAAGAAACAAGCTGGTTCCCCTTACAAAAATCTGGAAAGCCTCAGAAATTGGAGTCATTAGTTACCCTTACATACTGGTAAAGGGTCTGGGGCAAAAGGGGATCCACTGACGGCCATTATAAGAATCAGTTATAATCAACACCCCTCCCCTGGGAATCAGCAGCTTACACAGCCAGACTCCCTCACCCTCGTGACCGTCCAGAGAGTACACTTCCAGAAAATATTTGGACTTAGGATGTAAGATCCTGCTGAAAATGGGAAGTGTATGCTGTCCCAAAAAACAGGGTTTAAGTTAAAGTTTCATTCCCAATGTTAAAAACCACAACCCCTCTTTTTTTCTAAGATTTATTTATTTGAGAGAAGAGAGAGCAGGGGGAGGGGCAGAGGGAGAGGGAGAGGGAGAGAGAGAATTTCAAGCAGACTCCCCGTTGAGCACAGAGCCAGACCGGGGCCTCAATCCCAGGACCCTGAGATCATGGCCTGAGCTGAAATCAAGAGTTGATGCTCAACCGCCGGAGACACCCAGGCGCCCCAGAACCACAACCCCTCTTAAACACTTGGTTCCCAGGAGGAGCAGATAGAACCACAGCCCTAAATCAGAGAGCGGAGTAATTCTGCTACCAACAGTAGGGTGTGCTGGTCCCCAACAAAGAGCCAGACCCCTGCTCCACCATGCTACACTGAGGCCCCTCAAGTGTGCAAACAAGTCCCAACTAGCATTTCCGTGCCTCACTCTTAAGTATAAACAGTCAAGACCTTGGAGAAGAGCTTCTAATGGGAAAGACATTAGACAAAATCTACAAACCAGAAAAAGAGGGGGGGGGGACATCAAGGGAAAGATATGAAGTGGGATGCTGAAGAAAACCACAAAAAGAAATTATGAATAAGACCAGAGAGATAAAAACCTGAATCCATGAAATGTGAATAGAATGCTATGGAAAGAAATATTCAGAAGTAAAAACTGAGAACACTAAAAGGAAGAAATAAGCAAAACCACAATGATTGTGGGAAATTTTAATACATACCTCTCAGAAACTGATTAAGTGAGCAAATATTAATAAAGCTACAAAATTTTAAGAACATCATCAACCAACTAGACCTTATTATCATTTACAGACTATTTCACAAAACAAATATAGAGTACCCATTATTTTCTAGTCTACAAAGAACATTCACCAGGAAGGACCATCTCTGGGACCTAAAACAAGTCTAAATAAATTTCAAAGGACTGGAAAAATATAGTATATTTTCTGAGCTCACCCCCCTCAAAGAATTAAATTAGAAATGAATAAGCTGTCTAGCAAAATCTCCAAATATATGGAAATTTAGCAACACATTTCTTTCTTTTTAAGATTTTATTTATTTAATTGACAGAAAGACACAGCGAGAGAGGGAACACAAGCAGGGGGAGTGGGAGAGGGAGAAGCAGGCTTCCCGCGGAGCAGGGAGCCCGATGCGGGGCTCGATCCCAGGACCCTGGGATCATGACCTGAGCTGAAGCTAGATGCTTAACAATTGAGCCACCCAGGTGCCCCTTCCCAGCCCTTTCTATAAGGCTGGCACAAACCCAGCCCATAAAGAAATAAACAGATAAACCAATCAGCCCGACACAGACCATATAAAGAAATAAGTTTACAGATCAATATGCCTCACAAACATAGACACAAAAATCCTTAACAAAATATTGGCAAATCAGTGGGGAGAAAAGATGCTGATCTAAGTAACTCTGGAACAGAGCGGAGACTGTAAGACCAAAGACAAAAGGATCACACACAGCATTTGCAGTCCAGCTGATAAAGGCGTTTCTCGTCCTGGTACAGGTCTATGTACACAGTGGGATTGAACACATCAGCATACAGGTGCTAGGTGGTAGGAGCCAAGTTTCTCCCTGTTAGAATGGAAGATGACAGATGAGCAGGGGGCTAAGGCCAGAATGAGCCATGTGACACTGCATTATAGTTGGAGACATCAGTATGAATTCATGTTTTGCTTTACCTATGGATAAACATAGAAATAATTACAGATATGTGCATAAGCCCTGGTATAACACATACATTTCCGAGCTCTGTCCATTTAGAGGGCCTAGAAGGAAGGACACTGTTCTCTCTCAATAACTGTCCCTAAGGAACTAGAAGCAATGAAACTCCAGTGGCAATTCACACACCCAATGGCCAGAACTTGATTTCTAATACCAATATCCACGAAAGGAAGTGGGGCTCCCTGGAGAAATGGCTGATTCTGGGGCTGGGACAGGGAATACATATGATGAGCCTGGAGCATCTGGTCGTGCCAGAAATTAAGGAAGTATCCAAAATCCACTGCACAATGATGGAGGTAAGTCAAAGGACACAGAAGCCAACAACATAAATAACATGGTATTGGATTATAACCAAAGGTATACAATAAATATTGAGGAGTCCACAATGATATAAATAAATGGCAGACAATGGAAATAATTCACACACAGAAGAATTCCACATAATTTATGTAGATACTACACCGTCAGGGAGGAGGACCATAACTCCCCACTCCCTAAGTGTAGGCTGTGCACAGAGACTTTCTCCCAAAGACTACTATATGGAAAGAAGGGAAAAATGACTAACCTTACAGTGGAGACAGATGATCCAGCTTAACATTATCAGTGGTAACTAGTGCTCATTGTAGGTGCCCTTGATATGATGTGATGAGGATGGCCCTTTACCTCAGTGGTCTTCCTCTCAAAATCCTATAATCACAATCTCATCATGAGAAAAATATCAGACAAACCCAAACTGAGGAACATTCCACAAAATACCTGTCCAGTATCCAAAACTGCCAAGGTCATCAAAAACAAGGAAAGTCTGAGAAACTGTTCCATCTCGAGAAGCCTAAGGAGACAAGTCAAATAAATGCAGTAAGGAATCCTAGATGAAATCCGGGGACAGAAAAATTGCAATAGATAAAAACTAAAGAAATCCAAATGAGGTACAGACTTCAGTTAGTAATAATGTAGCAATATTGTCTCATTAACTGTAACAAATATATGTGCAAGATGTAAATCTTACTGGTGTAAGTTTTTAGCAACAGGAGAAATTTAGAAAATTGAGAAAATATCTGGAGACAAATGAAAGCAAAAAAACAACATACAAAAACTAATGGGAGGAAGCAGAAGCAGCACTAAGAGGAAAGTTTACAGCAATAAACAATTGCATTTAAAAAGGAGAAAGATCTCAAATCAACAATCTAACTTTACATCTAAAACCACTGGAAAGAGAACAAACGAAACTAAAAGTTAGCAGAAGACACTATCAGGAGAACTAGAAGATAAGCCACAGACTGGGAGAAAATACTTACAAAATATACATTTGATAAAGAACAGCTGTCCAAAATATACAAAGAACTCTTAAAACTCAACAGTAAGAAAGTAAAAAACCCAACTAAAAAATGGGCCAAAGACACTAACGGACACTTCCCCAAATAATATTTCATATATAGATGATAACCAAACATATGAAAAGATGTTTTACATTAAGTATCATCAGAGAAATGCAAATTAAAACAAGATACACTACACACCTATGAGAATGGCCAAAATCTGGAACAGGGCAAAGCCCAATGTTGGCGAGGATACAGAGCAATGGGAACTCCTCATATATTGCTGGTGGGAATGCAAAACAGTTCAGGCACTTTGGAAGACAGTTTTGCAGATGCGTACTCTTACCGTATGATCCAGCAATCACACTTCTTGGTGTTTACCCTACAGAGATGAAAACTTATACCTGCATAAAAACCTGCACACAGATGTTTATAGCAGCTTTATTCATTACTACAAAAACTTGGAAGCTACCAAGATGCCTGTCAATAGGTAAATTGATAAATGAACTGTGGTACATCCAGACAATGGAATATTATTTGGTGCTAAAAAGAAATGAGCGACCAAGCTGTGAAAAGACATGGATGAATCTCAAAGGCATATTACAAAGTGAAGGAAGCCAATCTGCAAAGGCAACCTACTGTATGATTCCAACTGTATGACATTCTGGAAAAGGCAAACTATCTTAATTTAAAAAAAAGGGGGGGCACCTGGGTGGCTCAGTTGGTTAAGCGACTGCCTTCGGCTCAGGTCATGATCCTGGAGTCCCGGGATCGAGTCCCGCATCGGGCTCCCTGCTCAGCAGGGAGTCTGCTTCTCCCTCTGACCCTCCCCCCCTCATGTGCTCTCTCTCTCATTCTCTCTCTCAAATAAATAAATAAAAATCTTTAATAAAAAAAAAACAGTGGTTAAGGGGTAGGGAGAAAAGAAAGATGAACAGGCAGAGCACAGAGAATTTTTAGGGCAGTGAAAATATTCCGTATGCTATTACAATAATGGATAAACGTCATACATTTTTCCAAGCCCACAGAATGCGTAACACCTAGAGTGAACCCTCAGGTAAACTATGGACTTTGAACGATTACGTTGTGTCAGTGCAAGTTCATCGATGGTAACAAATGTCCCTTCCTAGTGGTGGTGCTGAGAACAAGGAAGGCTCTGCACATGTGGGAAATCTCTGTACCTTCCTCTCGATTTTATTGTAAACTTAAAACTGCTCTTAAAAATAAAAGTGTTTCTTAAAAATACGCAAAAAAGTTAAAATAAGGAAAATAATAAAGATTACAGGAGAGATAAACAAAGAATGGAAAAACAAAAGGAAAAAAAATCACTGAAAAAGATTGACAAACTCTTAGCAAATAGACAAAAAAAAAGAGAGAGAGAGAAGTTCCAAATAACTAAAATTAGAAATTAAAGAGGGGACATTATAACTGATACCACAGAAATAAAAAGGATTGTAAGAGACGACAATGAACAATTATATATCAATAAACTGAATAACCCAGAAGAAATGGATAAATTCCTAGAAACATACACAACCTCCGAAGACCGAACCATGAAGAAATACAAAATCTGAACGGAACTAGCTAGTAAGGAAATTAAAGCAGTGATCAAAAACCTCTCAACAGGGGCACCTGGGTGGCTCAGTCGTTAAGTGTCTACCTTCAGCTCAGGTCATGGTCCCAGGGTCCTGGGATCAAGCCCCGCAGCGGGCTCCCTGCTCAGCAGGAAGCCTGCTTCTCCCTCTCCCACTCCCCCTGCTGTGTTCCCTCTCCTGCTGTATCTCTGTCAAATAAATAAATAAAATCTTTAAAAAAAAAAAAAAAAACCTCTCAACAAAGAAAAGTCCAGGACCAGATGTCTTCACTGGAGAATTCTACCAAACTTCTAAAGTTTACAGTTAGTAATCCCAATCTTCCTCAAAATCTTCCAAAGAATTGAAGAGCTGGGCACATTTCCAAACTTATCCATGAGGCCAGAATTACTCTTATATCAAAATTGTAAGAGACTGAAAGCTTTCCCTCTAAGATCAGAAACAAGGCAAGGATGCCCACTCTTGTTCAACAAAGTACTGGAAATTCTACACAGAGCCATTAACCAAACTAGAAAGGAAGAAGGATATTATCTCTGCTCTCAGATGACATGATCTAATGTCTAGAAAACTCTAAAGATTTCACAGAATCAACATGCAAAAATCAGTTGTGTTTCTATACACTAACAATGAAACATTTGAAAAGGAAATTTAAAAACAATCCCAATCACGATAGTATCAAAAAGAATAAAATACTTAGGAAAAACCTTAACCAGGGAGCTGAAAGACTTGTACATTAAAAACTACAAAATACTGCTAAAAGAAATCAAAGAAGATACAAATAAATGGAAAGACATCCTGTGTTCATGAATTAGAAGACTTAATATTTGTTCAAATGTCCATACTACCCAAAGGAATCTACAGATTCAATGTAATCAGAAATCCATCCTAAAATTCATATAAAAAATAGTCAAAGAAATCTTGAAAAAGATAAAGTTGGAAGCCCCACACTTCATGATCTCAAAACATACTACAAAGCAACAGTAATTAAGATGGTGTAAGTACAGGGCGCCTGGGTGGCTCAGTTGGTTAAGCGACTGCCTTCAGCTCAGGTCATGATCCTGGAGTCCCTGGATCGAGTCCCGCATCGGGCTCCCTGATCAGCGAGGAGCCTGCTTCTCCCTCTGACCCTCCCCCCCCCTCATGCTCTCTCTCTATCTCATTCTCTCTCTCAAATAAATAAATAAATAATCTTTAAAAAAAAAAAAAAGATGGTGTAAGTACAGGCATAGAGACAGATATATAGACCAGTGGAACAGACAGAGAGCCCAGAAATAAAGCCTTGCGTCTATGACCAAACGATCTTTGACAACGGTGCCAAAGCTACACACTGGTGAAAGGACAGTTTCTTCAACAAACGGTGTTTGCAAAAGGGATGAAGATGGACTCTAACTTAGACCACATACAAAAATTAACTCAAAGTGGATTACAGACCTAAACAGAAGATCTAAAATTATAAACCTCCTGTAAGGAAATATAGGGGGAAATCTTCAGGACATTGCATTTGACAATGATTTCTTGGATATGACATCAAAAGCACAGGAAACGAAAACAAAAATTGACAAATGGGACTACATTAAACTTAACTTCTGTGCAGCAAAGTAAGAACAACAGACTGATAGGCAACCTATGGAAGGGGAGAAAATATTTGCAGACAATATATATCTGAAAAGGGGTAAATATCCAGATAATATAATGGACTCCCTACAACTCAAGACAACAACAAACAAATAACCTGATTAAAAAATGGGTAAAGGACTTAAAAAGACATTTCTCCAGAGAAGATATACAAATGAGGCACATGAAAAGACGCTCAACATCACTACTCATCAGGGAGATTCAAATCAAAACCTCACACTCATTAGTATGCTCATTATCAAAAAAATAAAAACAAAAGCAACCAACAAACAACAGCAAAAAAAAAAAAACAAGTCCCAGAGAGGATATGGAGAAATTGGAACCCTGTGCACTGTTTGTGGGACTGTAAAATGGTTCAGCTGCTGTGAAAAACAGTATGGAGTTTCTCCAAAAATATTGAAAACATAATTACCATATGATCCAGCAATCCCACTTCTTGGTATGTACCCAGAAGAACTGAAAATAGCATCTCAAAGAGATATTTGCACACCCATGTTCATTGCAGCATTATTCACAATAGTCAAGAGGTGGAAGCAATCTAAGTGTCCATCAACAGATGAATGGATAAAGACAATGTGATATTACTGAGATATTACTGAGCTTTAAAAAGGAAGAAAATTCTATCATACTGTACAACATGGATGAACCTTGAGGACATTAAGTGAAACATGCCAGTCATAAAAACACAAATACTGCATGAGATTCCACTTATATGAGGTACCTAAACTAGTCAAACTCATGGAAACGGAAAGTAGAATGTGGTTACCAAGGGCTGAGGGGGAGGAGGAAATGGGGAGTTGATGTTTAGTGAGTAGAAAGTTTCAGTCTTGCAAGATGAAAAAGTTCTAAACATCTGTTGCACAAGAATGTGCAAATAGTTAACACCATTGCACTGTGGACTTGAAACTGGTTAAGATGCTAAATTTTATGTCACGTGCATTTATCAATTTAAAAAAATATAAAAAAGCAACTGACAAAATGTGTATGTGTGTCTCTGTGTGTCTCCAGCAACATGTATATAAGGGTAAGTATCTCATGATGAAGTAGGACTTATCCTAAGAATGATATGTTGGTTTAACATTTGAAAATCAATGTAATTTTCCACATTAACAGACTAAATGAGAAAAACTATTTGATCATCCCAACAAATGCAGAGAAAGCATTAGAAAATAATTTACCATTAATTTATAATAAAACTTATAGCAAACTAGGAATAGAAGAAAATTTACTCAGTCTGATTAAGGAGGTCTACAAAAACCTTCAGCTAACATGATACTTACTGGTGAAATAGTGAATATTGAAAAGGAAAGAATTAAATGGCATCTTTAATCCATTCTTCCCTGTTATCTGGGAAAAGCCCCTGGAAAAGATAGAAGACAGGTGATCTGATTCAATTTCCTCATAAACATGAAATGGCAAACCTCTTGGCAAAGAAGCTAATGGTACTTGCTAGCAGGAGAATCATTACCTATGGAGTACATTCTGAAGGATGGACAGGCTTGCTTATAATAAACAAACCTGAAGCCTATGGATTTATGGAGCATTGCTCCCTGGAAAATGTTATATAACTATGGAAGTATAAAACAGAGATGCATTCATGACTTAAATGGCTCACTTACGTGCAAATAATGTAAACTGCACTCATCATTTATAAAAGGCAACAGAGCGTATCTGATGTCACAATAATGGACTTGAAGAGCTCTGTCGATGGTTCTGAACCTGTTCCTGCCTCATCTGTGTAATTTGACTGCTTTCACATCTCTGATTTGGGTGAGTCTGCTTTGATAATCTGATCCTTGTTTTATCACAAATATGTTCACCCTAAAATCAGAAATAGGCAAAGATGTTTGATTCATCATTGTGCTAGAGGTTCTAGCTAGTGCAATAAGGCAAGAAAAATAACAAATAGAAGGCATAAATATAAGAAAAGAGAAGGTAAAACTGTCTTTATTCAAAGACATACTTTAAAAGACCATAAGAAATCTATAAAATAAATGATTAAACTAGTAAGTCATAGAATAGAAAGTTAATATACAAAAAATAATCATATTTCTGTATCTTAGAAATTATCAATTGGAAAACAATTTTCAATTCCATTTTGAATATCATTAATATACTTAGGAATAAACTGGATGAAAAAAACGTACAGTATCGTTCAACCAAAAGCTAGAAGCATTGCCAAGAAAAGTTAAAGGAGACCTCAATAAATGGAGAAGCGCCATATTCGTGAACTGAATGAAACACTGTATCGTTAACATGTCACTTCTCTCCACATTTATCTAAGAATCCTAGCAGACTTTTGTAGAACTTGAAGAGGTGATTATGAAATTTATATGAAATTGCAAAGGAGGTAAATCTAGCCAAAATAATCTTGAAAAATGAAGACCAAAGTTTGTATGAAGATGAATAAATACATCAATGAACTGAGTCTAGAATCCAGAAATAGTCTCACACAGGTATCATCAACTGATTTTTGGCAAAAACATCAAAGTGATTCAGTGGAGAAAGGATAGTTTTTTCCATAAATGCTGCTGGAAAAACTAGATACCCTATGGACAAAAAAAAATGAACTCAATTTCACACCATATAAAACAAAACAAAAATTCAGAAATGGGTCATAGAAACAAATGCACAACCTAAAATTATAAAACTGCTAAAAGAAAACAAGAGTATACTTTCGACCTTGGGTAGGCAATTTGTTATGACACCAAAAGCAAACAACCATAAAGGAAAAAACAATAAATTAGATTTCACCACAAAAATAATAAGTTGCTTTTCATCAAAATTTAAACTTTCTGTTCTTCAAAAGAGACTATTAGGAAAGTCAGAGGCAAGCCCCAGGTTGGGAGAAAATATTCTACATACATCTGAGATATATTTCATATCTAGAAAATATAAAGAACTACAGATCAAGTTATAAAAGACCTGAAAAATCACTTCACAAAATAAGATATAAAAATGGTCAATAAATATATGAAAAGATGTTCCACATCTTGAGCCCTCAGAGACATGAAAACAGTTGAATATGGCTGCCTCTGGAGAGCCTAAATAGATAAAGGAGATGGGAAAGAAGGCAAGTGACTTCTGTTTTCCATCATGAACTTTTTTGTGCTATTTGACTTCCCAAAACTAGGGGGTAGGGTGTGTATGTTAAAGCAAAAATTAAGTTCTAAAAATGAGCATGTCCTGGGGTGCCTGGGTGGCTCAGTCAATTAAGTGTCTGACTTATACTCAGGCCATGATCTCAGGGTCCTAGGATTGAGCCCCGTGTCCAGCTCCCCACTCAGGGGGGGGAGTCTGCTTGTCCCTCTTCCCCTCCCCCACTAAAGCACTCAAGCTCTCTCTCAAATAAAGAAATCAGTAAATAATGAGCATGTCCTATGAAGCCAATGTGTCCATCTGGCCCTGGTAGAAAACAGTTTATCCCAAATGTTCCAATGAAGAGCTCTCTATGAGGGAGGAATAGGCAGGGTGAAAGAGACAGCGGATGGTGACGGACCCAGAAACCTGTAATGGTCGGAACCTGTCACCTTGCTCAGGGCTCACTGGACAAAGAGAGGACACAGAACCCAGGTTGCAAACCTGGAACAGGGGAAGGAAGGACAGATGGAAGGACAGACCTGCTGCCAGACACAAAGCACTGGAACAGAGAGGGAGGTCAGGGAAAAGTACCCAGAGCCCTCCTTCCTGCCCTCTAGTCTCCTGCGCCTCCACTGGGGGCCAAACCCAATGGGAAGGCAGTGGACGGTGCAGTCTCCAGGGAACAGCATCCCAGGCCGGAGCAGTCCAGTAAGGATGAAGAATGGAGGGGAGAGGACAAATGGAGAACAGCCAGCAAACCCAGCAACCCCACCTTTTTGATACCTCCTTGGGAAACTCTTGCAGGTTTGGGATGAGATGTGCACAAAAAGAACCTGCGCCAAGGTGTTCCCTCTAGTATTGCCTGTACCAGTGAGATGTTACGTTCCCTGGGTGCAGAACACACAGCCATTAAGAGGAAAGAGCTAGGGGCGCCTGGGTGGCTCAGTCGGTTAAGCGACTGCCTTCGGCTCAGGTCATGATCCCGGGGTCCTGGGATCGAGTCCCGCGTCGGGCTCCCCGTTCTGCAGGGAGCCTGCTTCTCCCTCTCCCACTCCCCCTGCTTGTGTTCCCTCTCTGACTGTGTCTCTCTGTCAAATAAATAATAAAAATAAAATCTTAAAAAAAAAATTAAAAAATTAAAAAAAGAGGAAAGAGCTAGATTATGCATTTCAACATAAATGGGTCTCCAAAACACATGCATAATACTGCAGCAGTAAATTTTGAGAGCACATAAAACAATACCATGTGTTGTTCATGGGTACATACGAGATATAAAAAGTATGAATCCTGAGCTGCATCTGTGCACATTACATACATGATGTGGAACTGGGACTGGGACCACAAACAACAGTAATAAACTACATTAAAAAAAAAAAAAACCCAACTACATTTCAAGAACTCTAATGTGTGCCAAGTACTATTTTAAGCACTTCAGATGTATGGGTTTTGGGTTGTTTTTTTTTTAAGATTTATTTATTTATGGGGGGGGCAGGCAAGGGAGAGGGAGAGAGAAGCCCAAGCAGACTCCTTGCTTTGTTCAGAGCCTGATGCAGGACTCGAGAGCCCACCACACTGAGATCATGACCTGAGCTGAAATCAAGAGTAGGCTGCTTAACTGACTGAGCCACACAGACGCCCCGATGTATTGCGATTTTTTTAAAGATTTTATTTTTAAGTAATCTCTACATTCAACGCAGGGCTCGAACCCATAACCCCAAGATCAAGAGTCGCATGCTCCACGGACTGAACCAGCCAGGCACCCCTAAATGTATTGTTTCATTAGACCTTTTCACGGAGCCTATCAGTTAGTGGCCATTATACTCCTTCATTTCTAGAAGATGGAAAGGAAGCACGGAAAGGCCAATAACCTTCTCAGTGTTCTTCATTTTCACTCATCCTTTCTTTTATCCAGAAAATATTTCCGGAGTTCCATTCTGTGCCAGGCACTGTTCTGGGCACTCAGATAAAATGACAGTAGGGCGAGAACCATGCCCTCCTCCAGCTCTCACTGTACGGAGGGCTGGGAGAGAGACAACAGACAGAAATTATAAAGTCTAGACATTATAAAATTCAAAGTCTGTTAGAGAAAATTAAGAGTCACAAAGAAATGAATAGGGCAGGGGAGATAGTAAGTGCCAGATGCATGGCAATCCTAAATAGGGCAGTCAGGGAAGGCTTTGCTAGGAGGTGACATTTGAAGAGAAATGTGAAGAAGGTGAAGACATAAGGCATGTGGATTTCTGGGCAAGGGCAGTCCGGGCAGGGACACAGCTAGTGTTCGGGTCTGAGGCACCCACGTGTCCCCAAGTTCATGGAACAGTCAAAGAGACTAGTCCCTCCTCTCTCACACACGTTTGTCCACTGAGTGTCCCAAGCATCTATAACAGTGTGTGGCACAGAAGTCAGCACTCAATCTATATTTGATGAACGAATGAATGAATGAATGAACGAATGACTGAGAGGCAGAGTAATCGGAGCGAGGTCAGAGAGGCGACAGGAGCTGATCATGTGGAACCCTGCTGCCCTCGGGGAGACCAGCTTTGACTCTGAATGGGGTGGGAGCGCTCTGGCCAGACTCAGACCCTACCCAAGACTTCAGTTTGAAAGGATCACTCTGGCTGCAGAGCAGAGAACAGTGAAGGCCGGTGAGGGCAGGAGCAAGGAAGGCAATTAGGAGACCACCGTCCCACAAGCAGTTAACACTGCTGTCCCAGGCTGAGAGGCAGCTAGAGAAGTGGTCACCTATTTTGAAAGTGCGGAGATCCAGGAAGAGAGGTGCTCAGAAAGCCAAAGGCGGAGCTGGATTCAATGCAGGGGGTCTGAGGCCCCGCCAGCCTGGTGCTGCAAACAAGCTGTTTTCTGAGGGATAGCAAAGCACTAGGTGAGCACATGGGGGGTGGGGGGGGCGCAGCTTTAACTAGGGTGGGCCCTCCATTCCCCGGCAGGTCCACCCCCGGAGGCCCGCTGCTAATGCGGGGCTTTTGTGTGAATTACGAGGCACCCTTCAGAGTAAAAAGGACCCATTTGAGACCAGAACACCAGCGGCGTTTCACCCTACACCCCCCACACACACACCCCAGCCCCAGCAGCTTCCTCCGCCTGGACCCTCGCAGCAAACAAGTACCCCAGTGGTCACTTTCTGGGCGTATGGGAAGGGCAAGCCAGTCATCAAAGAGGATGCTTGATCAAACCAGTCCAATTCCGTACCCCTTAGGACCAGCATACAAGGTGAAAACAAACAAACAACGACCAACAAAACCCTTATTATCTCACGTGGAGGATAAATGTCAAAGGATACCTAAGAAAACTCTAATGAAGAGAAAAAATACACAGAGGAGAAGGGCTAAGGAGGCAATCTTGCCTTACCAGATTTTTTTTTTCGTTAACGGAAAGCCACTCTAATTGAGACATACTAGAAATTCACAAGTAGAAACCCTAAGGAGTGGCCAAGGTGGTATTATAAGTCAGCGGGAGAAGGGTGGTTCCTTTAAATACAGATTGCTGCATCCAAAACTGCCTGTCAAACGGGGAGGAAAAGGCAGATTCTTCCTTTTATCTACAGAAAAAAATAATTTTCAGGAGAATGAAATCTTTAAAGATAAAAATATATGCAACATGGGCGCCTGGGTGGCTCAGTTGGTTAAGCAACTGCCTTCGGCTCAGGTCATGATCCTGGAGTCCCTGGATCGAGTCCCGCATCGGGCTCCCTGCTCTGCTTCTCCCTCTGACCCTCCCCCCTCTCATGCTCTCTCTCTCTATCTCATTCTCTCTCTCAAAAAAAATAAAATAAAAAAATAAAAAAATATATATATGTAACAATAACTAGGAAAAAATCTATGAAAATATGGGTATGCTCTTGGCATTTGTGGCACTGTGTGTCTGGGGGATTTCTTAAGCAAGACAGGACAATCAAAAAAAAAAGGAAAAGGAAACATTTGACTATGTAAGTATTCAAAATATGACAAAAAGACAATAAGCAAAGTCAGAAAGAATAGACTGGGAAAAGTCTTTGAAGCACGTATGTCAGATAAAAGATCCTTATATTATGCTACTTCAGTAACTCCCATAAATTGGTAATATAAGGGCAAAATAGTCCAGTTGAAAAATAATCAAAGGATAAAAATAGCCATTTGATAGAAGGGGGAAATCCTGATGCTCATAGACAAATGAAAAGGAGCTCAACTTCACAATTATCAGGGAAATGCCAATTAAAGTAACAATGAGTTAACATGTTTTTCACACAACAGGTGGCAAAAAGTTCAGAAGAATGTTACACTCAGTCCTAGTAGGGGGTTGAGGGGACCCAAAGCCAAGCAGAGGTTCTATAAATTGTTACTAACAATGGGCACTGAAATTACTGCAGGGTTTAGGAAATTAACCTGTCAAGCTCTTTTAAAAAAGATTATGAGAGAGAGAGAGAGAGAGAGATATCTTTCTACTCAGCAATTCTAATTCTAGAAATCCATCCTATAGAATTAAAAGGAGAGTAGTTCATTATGTTCTAAAAATCAAGTATCATGTTTTGGTTCGAGAATAAAATTTGTTCAAAATATAGATGACAATGCAATGTACATTCTGCATCACTGGCAATACAGTATCCATGACCGGCTACCTATAATTTTCACATTTTTAGTTATAAATGATAAGGAAGATTTTCAGACAGGTTATTTGCAAGCACTTGTCTGCAAATAACACATCCCCAGTATAGGAAGGGTCTTTATTTTCAATAAATGTAAAACCAAATTGGATATTATGATACAGGATATAATTTTCTCTTTTTATTACTTTTAATTACTTGAGGAATCTTGAAACTGATCGCCATCCTGCTGGGAAGAATGACATGCCAGCTGAGTACCTGATTCTGAATACACACATCTAACCTTCAGGAACCATGAAAGGCACACAGAGCTCTCAAAGAAGTCTATTTAAAGAAAGAAGAGAAGACCCATCACCCTTCACTCTGAGATTCCAATAAAAATAGCAAGAGCCTCCTACTTACCGCAGGAGATGCAGTGGCCCTCACTTTCTATCTAGGGGCTTTTAAAGGGGTTGGGATGAAGACTACTTGTATTTCTTCTGCAGACTTCTCACTCTGAGCTGTTGCTTCTGTTGATTTGACTTTGTAGATCATCCAACACATACTGTTCGTTTTTCATATCATGTTGGCTCATGCTTTGCCCATTCCCATCCTTTACTGCCCCAAACAATGGATTGGTTCATATGAGGTTTTTCTGTGAGTGACAGCAAATCCAAAACAGCATTTTATTTCCCTTTTAAAATTAAGTCAGGGGTTCGGCAGTAGACGGCAGGTATGGCAGCTCTGTGATTAGCAGGGGCCCAGGTTCATTCTTCTACCTTGTTGCTCCACTATCCTCAGCAAGTTATACTCACTACCTAATCCCTAGTGGCTGTGCAAGCCTCACTTGTTACTTCTTCACCCCTTTATTTAAGCCAGCAGAGGGAAGAAGGGGCAAAGAATTGCATGCCCCTTCTTTGAGAACACTTCTGGATGTTATGCATACTCTAGGTCTGTTTACTTCCCATGGACTAGAACCCAGTGACATGATCACACCTGGCTACAAGCAAGACTTGAAAATTTAGTCTTTCCTTCTGAGAGCTTCTCACTGGAAGTTGTGAGAATTAAGCCAAGCTCTCCTTTTTGCCTCGGCAACATCAGTTGGTGGCTGCTTTATCAGCCTGGCTGATGTCAAGGAGCCAAGTTCTTGGCAATCTATGGTGGACATATGGCATAAATGAAAAATAAACCTATGTCTTTTTAAACCACTGAAATTTGGGGGCTGTTTATGGCTACAATGTAACCTAGCCCATCCAAACTGATGCAATAGCTAAATCACCTAGGGCTCTCAAGCTGAGCACCTCTTTCGGTCTTCCACAAAGTTAACTCATCTCAGTTTCAGATACTATTATTATCCCCATCATTTCCCAGATGAGAAAATTTAGAGATGAACGAGTAGAGGAAGAATTAAGTGTCAATATTCGGACCTGAGGGTTCCAAGTCTGCTTTCAGCTCGGGACACTCACACCAAGATAGTAGGCACTCAATTATCTTAGGTGTCTGTTGAGTGCCAGGCCCTCTCCTTAAGTGAACAAGACAGACCAATAACTTATTTCGTTGTGTAGGAGAATGAGAAGACCCAAGTAAACAAATAATAAATGATTTCAGTTTGTTATAAAGAACATAAACACAAGGATGTGCTAGAGTGCGGGGAGGTGATGGCTATGGGAGATTAAACCGTTAGAAAGACCTCTAAGAAGGGGGTTTTTGAGTTGAGAGGAGAAATGTCCCAGACAGAAGGAACACGTGCTAGGGTCCTGGGACAAGAGAAGCCCTGTGCATCAGCCCTGCAGAGGGAGCCAGCGTGGAGAAGCACAGGAATGAGAAGTGAGGAAGGGGTGCTGTGGGAGGTCAGGTCGTATAGGACTGGAGGGTCCTGCAAGGACTCTTCAGCTGGGGAGTGACTCCATCCCATCTGCTTTGTGGAAGGAGCACTCTGGATGCTTTAGCATGGATGAGAGTAGAAGCGGGGAGGTGAGGCGGCAGGCTATCATCGCAGCCTAGAACTATCTGCCTCGAAGGACCAGGTGTTCTCCCCGCCCCCATCCTCTCTCAACACACAGGCGTCCACTGCATGCGGCGAGAACGCAGCCAGAGCCACCAGGGACCCGAGTTAGAGTACACCCCACCCGAATTCCCCTACCTTGTTCCGCGGATCCCGCGCTGGGATGCCGAAGCTGTGTCCGATTTCGATGAACGTTCTAAACGCTCTTCTCCCTTTTTTGCACTCTCTTTTGTACCTCCCTCGGGAACCTCTTCAGGGACGGCCCTGTCCTATTCAGGCTTTGGCTACCCCGGGTCCAAGCAAGCGACGCTGGCGGCTCAGGCCAGCTTGGTCCTGGAAGCCGGGTCCGCTCCGGGCCTGGCATACGCTAACCCTGGCGCGTCAGCGATGAACAAAATAGCCGTGACACGGACACGGGCGCTGGTGGAACTTACAGCCCAGAGGCGGGGACACACATTTACTTGTCAGTCTAAGAAAATGTGAAGAGTGGGAGGCTGTGAATCATCAGGAGCCACTTTGACCCCACTCTTCTGGATCCCCAGGTAGGCATCTGCCTTTGGTTAAATACCAACTTTGCAAACGCCGCTTGCGAGAGCGCACGCGGCTGGGCCGGGAGTCTCGCCAGCGGGACGCGTCCAGCCCCCGCCGCTCCCGCGGCCTAGGAGAAACAAAAACAAAGCAGCACATCTCGAAGAAGCGAGTCGGAGGCGGGGGGGGCGCGCCGCGGGCTGGGGGTGCCCAGGTTGCTGTGCCAGCCACCAGGTGAGCGCAGAACTGCCCGCGCCGGGTAGAGCTCTACAAGCGCTGAACCCGCAGGGCCGGCCGCGCAGCGACGCCACAGGCCTCCCGCGGTACTACAGCCCCCGCGCTCGCGACGGAGGGGGGTGCGCGGGGAGGCGTAGAGGCTGCCTCGAGTGGCTCTACCGGCCGCGCATGCCCGGTGCGCTGCTCCCGGCTCCGGCTGCCCTACCGCGCGGTCCCGCGGGGCTCCAGAGGCGGCTGAGCAGGGCGGGTGCTCCCTGCAGTGCTGGGGAAAAACGCAGCGCCGCCAGGTGGCACAGCGTGTCCGGAACCCGAGCCTAGTCTCAGGCGCGCTCCTCCGCCCCCTTTTGAGTCGATAAAAGCATCTCAGAGACCGGCAGTAACTTGCCTAAGGCCACACAGCCCGTACCAAAGAGTAACGGGATTGGGATTCGGACTCTGCAGCCTCCACCCCCTGCGTTCCAGGAATGGGAGGAGCACTGAATTTGAGTATTTTGGTAGTCCTAAACGACCTTGGGGAACCTGAACAAAGAGGCCTTTTCCCCCTCTTTCACAGGTGAGCAAACAAAAGCTCAAAGAAGTTACTAGACATTCCTGAAATATTTTTAACAAACAAACAAAAAAAGCCACTTCCTAGGGTCTCCTGTTTACGCAGTCTTGAAATGCCTGAGATTTACATGTCTTTGCCCGCCTCCGTTTCCCCCCACCCCCCACCCCCCCACTCCCGCAACTAGCCCAAAGATCCAGACCTGGTTGTTAGAGACCTGGCCCTTTTCTGAGGCACACTGAGGTCAAGTCCCTTCCTCCGCGAGCCACAGGGTCCTCACTGGCAGAATCGCCATAAATGACTTCCTAAGATCACAATGTGTTAAGTGCCCAGGTTGATCTAGAGCTGCAGCCCTTCCTTCTCTCCTTCAAACATGTGCAACTCTGTGCATCTCAGGGTTTTTGCACATGCTCTTTGTGTGAAGCTCTCTTCCACCTTCCCATGCTGAATCCTACTCATGGCTTAGAGCTCATCTTCAAAGTTCCCTTCACTGAGCCTTTTTGATCATCCTTTCTCTTGCTTTGCACTCCCTTCCACACCACACTACCCAGTTTTTCCTCTCTGACCTCTAGCCCTCCCTAATATTAATTATATATTCCATTAATTGCCTGAGGTCCACCACCCCCAACAACAAGAATGCTCCCTGAAGGAGCCTGATTTTGTTCCTCGAGTACTCTATCCTCAGCACCTAGCCTGCTTGTGTCTGCACTAAATAGGTACTCAGTAAATGTTTGTTGAATGAATAAGTAAATGAATGGACATCTCCCAACCCTTATACTCAATGACTGGTTTGGTTCACATGTCTTCCCGCCTCTCTCCTATTCATTAGGCAATCATATCTGGCAGCGTGTATTAGTTTCTTAGGGCTGCTGTAACAAACAGAAATTTATTGTCTCACAGTTCTGGAGGCTAGAAGTGTAAAAATCAAGGTGTCAGCGGGGTCATCCTCCCTGGGAACGCTATAGGGAGCGATTCTTGCCTTTCCCAGTTTCTGACAGCCCCAGGTGTTCCTTTGCTTGTGGCAACATAACCCCACATTAGCCTTGTCTTTGCATGGCCTTTTCTCCCTGTGTTTCTCTGTGTCTTCACATGGCATTCACCTCTCTGAATTTCTTCTTTTTTAAGGACACCAATCACATTGGATTAGGGCCCACCTAATGTCCTCATTTTAACTATGTCTGCAAAGACCCTATTTCCAGATAAGGTCACATCCACAGGTGTGAATTTGCATTTACATTCACTGGGGATTAGGACTTTAACATATCTTTTGTAGGGACATAATTCAACCTATAACAGAGACGATCTATGGAACACTGAAAAAGGATTTAGGCAAACTAATCAGGATGGGGAAGAAGACACAAGGGCAGCTGTAAATGTTGGACATGTGCCCTGGTTGAAGGTCCAGGTGAACTCTCCCTGCTTAAAGAGGGCACAATATGTCAACTTTAAGGGTTTCAGTGGGAGTGGTCTCTATTCCTTCTTGGCCCTTTTCCAAGCTGGAAACACCCCCACTTCCGGACCCTCCACAAAGCATTTTATCTGACTGAATGTGGGCTTCTGAGAAATGTAAATCTGTCGGGGACTGCACTAAGCCTTGACCTGCTTTCTCTTGTTTAATGTAGACAGTTTTGACCTGTGAGCTAGGTCCTATTGTTTGCTGAATTTTACATGAGAAGCTGAGGTTCGGACAGGTTAGGGAGCAGGCTCACAGCTTCTTCGTGCCTGAGCTGGGATTTATAACCGGCTCTATCGAACTCCAGAAAAATTGCCAGGAAAGCCAGAGGTACTCTTCCATCAATTCCGTGTGACTCAAGAGGGCAGAATTGCAATGCATGAGTGGAAGTTACGAGAGGCAACGATTCAGCTACATTTTAGGAAAAATACTCTAATGCTTAGACTTCTGATTCTCCAATACTTAGAATTAACAGTTTTTCCTGATTTAGCTGCTTCTGCTACTAGCGATTTCTAGGCAGGGCCCAGTTTAGATTCTCAGTGTCCTTCCCAAGCCCACCCCACTTTTGAGGGAGATGGAACTCTTTGTACATAAATGGGTTTTTCTGAGAATAGGTCCACTAGATTTTCTGAGCCATAGGAGATAGAGGACTAAGTGGAGGCTCCCTTATGAGGAATGAAGGTCGGGCCTTGCAGCAAAGAGCAGGAGAAAGAAACTGCTGCTGGTGGTCGGTCCCTGGGTTGACATTCTCTCTGCCCAGTCTTGCTCTTTCAGTGGTGGGCATTTCTGCCTCCCTGCTGGCCCTGTGGCTGACACTGTCTTCCTGAACTCCACTTCTCCGTGTTGAAGACCTTCCCTCAGCTCTGCATCTCCTCCCTGCTTCTGGCCAATGTCCACGCACCCTGACCTCTGGCCTACAACAGGAAGGTGTTGGAAACTAGCCGTGCTCCTTCCGGAGATTTGAAATAAACTTTCAGCTGTTATTCCTGGAGAAACTGCGCGTCCGGGTGACGCTGCTCCCTGCCATAGTCTGCCGTTCCTAGGGAGCACTTTAATTTTGTAGGGAGCAGCATCTGAGTCACTGATTATTGGGACTGGCCCCCTTCTCTACTCAGAGAAGGGCCTATTCTAGGTACACTTTCTTTCCGGAAGGTCAAAAGCGCGCGTATGTTGGGAGTGCAGCGAGGTTCCCAGAAAATGGTGTTGGAGTCCAAGTAGCAGGAACAAACACTGGCATTAAATGAGCTCACACCATCTCCAGACTCTCCCAACAATCATTGTTTCGCCTGGTCCTCAACAACCACCTACGTGATAGATGAGACTCTGGGCTTCAAGTATGGTCTTCCCCACCTTTAGTAAAGGCAAGGAACTCCGAGCCTCAGGGAGGTCAAGCGATCAGCGGACTTCTTCGCCCAAGGTCCTGAAGCTAGCATGCAAAAAAAGAGTCCGGGAGAGTCGGGATTCGAACCCGACTCTAGGCCATGTCATTCACTGCCGCTTTCAAAAGAGGAAGAATTTGGAGGCTGAAGAGCTGAGCTCCTTCCCTCACTCGCTGCTGGACTTCAACCTCCACGCGGGCAGGGAGCTACTGCGCCCTAGGCTTGCACCCAGCACTGGCACACAGCGGGCGCTCACGAACGGTCCTCCCGGGAGACAATGGAAGGAGATCGGTTCCCCTTTTGCAGGAGACTCCTCAGCTTGCGGGCACCCAGGCGGAGCAGGGCCACTGCATGCAGTGGGTGTGGACGAGCTGGATCGAGCTCGGAGCCCAGCAGCCGGACCGAGACGCGTCTCGGGCTCCCGGGGGCGCGAAGACCCGGGGGAGCAGGCGCAGCCTTGGGGACTACCGGCGCCGGCCGCGCCGCAGCCGAGCCTCCGCGCCGCACTGCGCACGCGCGGCGCCGGCCCGACTCCGCCCCCCCGAGTAGGGACCTACAGCGGGCGCGGCGGCGGCGGCGGAGGCGGTGGCCTGCGGCCGGCGGTGTAGACGCCCCTTCCCGGGAGCCGG